>NC_064810.1:97936803-97981874 GCF_023721935.1 Panthera uncia | reverse complement strand
TTTCTTTCTTTCTTTCTTTCTTTCTTTCTTTCTTTCTTTCTTTCTTTCATTGTAGCCATCCTAATGGGTCTGAACTGGTATCTCATTGTAGTTTTGATTGGCATTTCCCTAATTATTAGTGATGTTGAGCATCTTTTCATGTGCTTATTGCCCATTTGTTGTATATCTTTTCTGGAAAAATATTCAGGTACTTTGTCCAGTTTTTAAGTCAGGGTGTTTGGTTTTTTGTTGTTGACTTTTAGAAGTTTCCTACATATTCTGTACATTAATCCCTTAACAGATATATAGTTTACAAATATTTTCTCTGATTCTGTGGTTTGCATTTTTATTCTGTTGGTATTAACTTCCAATGTGTAATTTTTAAAAATTTCCATAAAGTCCAATGTGTCTGTTTTTTTTTCATTTGTTGCCTGTGCCTTTGGTGTCAAGAAATTATTGCCAAATTCAATGTCATATTACTTTTCTCCTGTGTTTTTTTTCCTAAGAGTTTTATAGTTTTTCATTTTATATCCACGTATTTGATCCATTTAAGTTAATTCTTGCATATGGTTTGAGAAAAGGGTTCTACTTCATTCTCTTGCATGTGGATAGTTTCCCCAACACTGTATGTTGAAAAGACTGTTTTTCCCCATTGCAAAGTTTTGGTATCTTGTCAAAAATCATTTGACTGTGTATATGAAGGTGTATTTCTGGGGTTCTGTATTCTACTCCATTGCCTTTATGCTAGTATCATACTGTTTTGATTACTATAACTTTGTTATAAATTTTCATATCAGGAAGTATGCATTCTCCAAGTTTGTTATTCCTTTTCAAAATTATTTTGGCTATACAGAGTCTCTTGAGATACCACCTGGATTTTAGAATAGGTTTTTCTATTTCTTCACAAAATGTCATTGGAATTTTGATAGGAATTACATGAATCTTTTGGTAGATTGCTTTGGGTAGTACTGACATCGTAAGAATATTGAGTCATCTAATTCATAAATGTAAGATGTGATTCTATTTATTTATATCTTCTTTAATATTTTTCAGCATTGGCTTATAGTTTTCATTTTACAGGTCTCTTATCTTCTTGCTTAAGTTAATTTCTAAGTGTTTTATTTTTTTGGTGCTATTATAAATGGAATTGTTTTTGTACTTTCCTTTTCAGATTGTTTTTTAGCATATAGAAATGCAATTTTTGTATGCTGACTTCATATTCTGCTATCATATATATACTGCTGAACTCATTTATTAGTTCTAACAGCCTGTGTGTGTGTGTGTGTGTGTGTGTGTGTGCGTGTGATCTTTAGGATTTTCTACATATAAGATGATATCATATGAGAACAGAGATCATTTTACTTCCTCTGTTTCAATTTGGATCCCTTGAATTTCTTTTTTAATTACATAATTGCTCTGCCTTGAATGTCCAGTGTTATGTTTTTTGCTTTGTTTTGTTTGACTTTGTATTTATTTTTTTATTTTTAAATTTTTGTTTAAATTCTAGTTAGTTAACATTCAGTGCAATATTGGTTTCAGGAGTAGAATTCAGTGATTCATCACTTACATACAACACCCAGTGCTCATCATAACAACTGCCCTCATTAACAACCATCACCCATCTAGCCCGTCCCCACCCACCTCCCTCCATCAACCCTCAGTTTGTTCTCTATTGTTAAGTGTCTCTTATGGTTTGTTTCCCTCTCTCTTTTTTTCCTCCTTCCCATTTGTTTATTTGTTTTGTTAAATTCCACATATGAATGAAATCATATGGTATTTGTCTTTTTCTGACTGAATTTTTTCACTTAGCATAATATACTCTAGCTCCATCCATGTCATTGCGAATGGCAAGATTTCATTCTTTTTGATGACCGAGTAATATTCCATTGCATACATATACCACATCACTTTATCTATTTGCCATTTGACAGACATTTGGGCTCTTTCGAGAGTTTGGCTATTGTTGACAATTCTGGTATCAACATCGGGGTGTATGTACCCATTCAAATCTGTATTTTTGTATTTTCGGGGTAAATACCTAGCAGTGCAATTGTTGGGTCATAGAGTAGTTCTATTTTTAAATTTTTGAGGAAACTCCATACTGTTTTCCTGCTCAGTATGTTGAATAGAGGTGGCAAAAGTGGGCATCCTTGCCGTGTTACTGATCTCTGGAAAAAATCTTGTGGTGTTTCACAATTGAGTATGAAGTTCACTGGGGTTTTTCCTATATGGCTTCAATTATATTGAGGTAGTTTACTTCTGTTCCTAATGTGTTGAATGTTTTTATCATTTTTTCTGCATCAACTGAGATGATCATGTCATTTTTTTCTCTCATTCTGTTAATGGTATTTTATATTGCTTGATTTTTATATATTGAAACATCTCTGCATTTCAGCAATAAACTCCATTTGGTTATGTTATACAGTCCATTTAATATGCTGCTGAATTTGATTTGCTAGTTCTTTTTTGAGGATGTTTTATCTAAGCTTGTAAGGGATGTTGGTCTATAGTTTCTTTTCTTGTAGTGTCTTTGGCCTCATTAACAGGCTAATGCTTATCTCATAGAATAAGTTAGGAAGTGTTCCCTCCTCTTTAATTTTTCAGAAGAGTTTGAAAAAGATTGGCATTTTCTAATAATACCTAATTGGTATTTTCTAATGTTTGGTAGAATTCGCCAGTTAACTCATCAGATCCTAGGCTTTTTTTCATCAGGGGATTTTTGATTACTGATTTAATCTCCTTACTAGTTAAGAGTCTATTCAGATTTCCTATTTATTTATTATATAGTCTTGGTAGGTTTTGTATTTCTAGAAATGTATCCAAGTTATCTAAGTTATACAGTTTGTGGGTATACAGTTGTTCAATAGTACACTCATTTTTTTATTTCTATAAAATTGGTAATAATGTCTCTACATTCATTTATAATTTTAGTAATTTGAATGTTTCTCTCTCTCTCTCTCTCTCTCTCTCTCTCTCTCTTTAACCCATCTAACTAAAAGTTTATAAATTTTGATGATCATTTCAAAGAACAAACTTTTGGTTTCATTGACTCTTCTCTATTGTTTTTCTATTCTTTATTTTTTGTCCTTGCTCTAACCTTTATTGTTACTTCTATTAACTTTGAGTTTAGTTTGCTCTTCCTTTTATAATTCCTTAAGCTATAAAGTTTTGAGATTTTTTTTATATATATATTTTTTTATTTCTTAAAATCAGTTTTATTGGGACATAATTAACATTAAAATTATAAGATATTTGAAGTGTGTGTTGTGGTGATTTGATATATATGTGCATTGTATAAAGATTCTCCATCTAGTTAATTAACATACCCATTACTTTATTTACTTATTTACTTACTTCTTTATTTATTTTTGGTGAGAACATTTAAGTTCATTTTCTTACCAAATATCAATTATACAATACTGTGTTGTCAACTATAGTCACCATATTTTATGTTAGATATTCAGACATTATTCATCTGATAGATGAAAGTTTTTACCCTTGACCAAACTCTCCCTTTGGGGCAACCAGAAAGAAGATGAGTAGGAAACAGAAGTCTTTAAACAACACAATAAACCAACTAGATCTAATAGAAAAATACAGAATACTTTACTCAACAGCATTCTTCTCAGTGGTACATTTTCCAGAAGAGACCATATGTTAATCCATAGAGTAAGTGTCAATAGTTTTTAAAAGACAGGTATCATATAAAGAAAACTTCTTTGACCACACAAGATGATGTTAAAAATCAACAATAGAAGTAAAACTAGAAAATACACAAATTTGTGGAAGTTAAAAAGCCTCCCATTCTTAAATTATTAATGGATCAACAAAGAAATCACAAGAAAAATTAGAAAATACTTAGGGATGAATGAAAACAAAATGAGACATACGAAAATTTAATGAAACAGTGAAAGCAAATGCTAAAGAAGAAATTTACAGCTATAGACATTTACAGTGTTTGTCCCTTATTTCTTGCATTATTGTCTTATTTTGTGTTGTTTTTTAGCAAAATATTTAAATTTTTATTTCTCCTTTTGTCTTGAGCATATTACATAGCTAATCTCTTTATATCTACCACAAAGAACACATTTAACATCTTAAAGTTATAACACACTGATTTGAATTTATACAGTTTAACCTCAATAACATACAAAAATCAGTTCTTTTACAGCTTTTCCCTGAACCCTTTTAGTTCTTCATAACACAGAATCACATTTTTATACATTGTATGACTCCAAAATAAACTAATAATTTTTAAATGCATTGATCTTTTAAGTTAGTGTTGAAAATAAAAGGTGGTGTTATAAACCAAAGTGATAATAATACTAGCTTTTAAACTTATAATTGTTAGGGTTTTTCTTTTTTGTATTAGTCTTTTACACTTGTACAAAAACAACTGAAGTTGCAAATTACTGTTACTATTTTACTAGCTTTTACAATTGCTCATGTATTTATGTTTATTGATATCTTTATTTCTTCACTCTGCTTCAGGTTACTGTCAAGTGTCCTTTCATTTTTACCCCGCAAGACTCCCTTAAGCATTTCTTGCAGGGCAAGTATAGTGATAATGAAGTCCTTCAGCTTTGGTGTATCTAGGAATGTCTTAATTTCTTCTTCACCCTTGTAGGACAGTTTGCCAGGTATAGAATTTTTTTTTTGTTTACAGTTTTTTCTATTAGCACGTGAATATACTAGCGCACTAGCTTCTTCTTACTAAAGTTTCTGATGAGAAATCTGTTCATATTCTTGTTAGGGATAGCCTATATATGATGAGTCACTTCCTTCTTGTTGCTTTCAAGATTTTCTCTTTGTTTTTGGACAGTTGGTCATAATGTGTGTTGGTATGGGTTTTTTTGAGTTTGTCTTAGAGCTTCTTAAGCTTCTTAGATGTTTTTACTCATGATCTATCAAGTCTGAGAAGTTTTCAACCATTGTTTCTTCAAATATGTTGTATGCTCTTTTCCTTTTCTTTTTCTGGGACTGCACAACACATAGGTCCTTTGGTGTCCCATAGGTCTCTTAGGTTCTGTTCACTTTTTATTATTTTTTCCTTCTGTTTCTCAGACTCAATAATTTCTATTGCCTTATCTTTAAGTTCACTAATTCTTTATTCTGCTTGGTCAAATCTGTCTATGAATCCTTGTAATGAGTTTTTCATTTTAGTCATTTTTACTGTTCATCTGTATAATTTATTTTCAGTTCCTTTTTTAGGTTTTCTATCTTGTTATTGATATTTCCACTTTGTTCATATATCAATTTCTTGACTTTTTGTACATATTACCTTGTTCGTTCAATAGCTTTAAAACAATTGTTTTAAAGTCTTTATCTAAGAGATCTACCATCAAGTCTTTTTCAAGGGCAGTTTCTGTTGATTTATTTTTTTTCCTTTGAATGAACTATACTTTTCTGTTCTATGCATGCCATGTTATTTTTTGTTGGACATTTGAATGTAATAATGTGGCATCTCTAGAAATCATATTTTCTTCTTTCCCCAGAATTTGCTGGTTTTTGTTTTTGTATTATTGCTATAGGCTGTCTCTGTGCTGAGAATCACCCTGAGGTGGAAACACTGACCCTGTGCCTTTCCCTGCTTTGGAATATCCTAATCTTTATGTCTGGCCTACAAAAGGAGAAAAATAAAGGGGAGAAAAAGCCACTACCCTTTAAATCTCCTTGAAGTCACTTTAGCTTGAGGTGAGGGTCTTGCAGTGATACGAGGAAGTGCAACAATGGCCACGTGTCTCTTTGTCCATATCTCTGAGACTAAAAGCAAAAATCAGCTCTGAGAGAACAATTCCCTAGTATTTGGAGGACAAAGTTGTTTTGTCCCACCCTGGCTTCTGCAAGGTGTTTATAAGCTGCTCCAAGACCATCTGCTCAGCTTCCTGCCATGGAGTTTGGGGTGGGGTATCCGTAGCTGCTATGGTGCTGAAAGCTAAAATTTACTAAAATTAACCAATTTGCCATCTAAGCCTTCCCCTGGATTTTGCAAGTCCTCAACAGATGCTAGAGATCCAAAATAATTACATCAGATAGATCCTGCCAGTGTAATTTTTGTCTAGGTGGGGGGAAAGATTCCTGGTGCTTCCTGGTGTCTCCAGTCCCTCCCTTGTTTGATGTTTTAAAGTAGCTACAGACTTAGTTCAGCTACCATAGTGAAGACAATATTTTATTTATTTAATTATTTAATATTACTTCAAATATGATAATTATATGTATATTACATGCTGAGGAGTATATGTCACATCAATACATTTTTTAAGCTATTTACTTAAAAGCCATACTTCTTTCACCAATAGTATAGGGGATTGTGCATTTTTCTAGTCAATAAGAAAGAAAATATATACAATGTAAAAAATATTGAGTGTCAATTTTTAGTCTGAAACGATCTTTTCCTATACAATATTATCAGCTAATCATTAAAGTTGGATTAATGTAGAGGAAGAAACATTTAGACATTTGGCAACTGTCTCTGTTAATCCAGTAGTTATATCAAGCACAATCACTTACCCCAACTTGGCTTCTTCAGTCATTTTTCTACTGATACAGAACAGTGTCATTTATCCTAATGTGCTTACAAGGTTTTTATCCTAAGTCAGAAACAATGACAGTCTCAGCCTGTTATTACACTGACAAGTTTACAACTTTGCCAAATGCAGAAGACATTTTAAAGGAAAATGTTTTTCATTCATTCATTATACATCGAACTCCTAAAATGCTTACTAAGTGCCTGTAATATAAAGTTACTGCTTGAAGCACCAAAGATGTAGAAGAGATCAAGACATGCTATCTACCTTCAAAGAACTTCTAGACCAGTAGTAGTGAGAAGTAAAGTTTGTTAGCTTTATATGTGGGGTCAAGAAAGTCTTCACAGAGGAAGTGACATTAAGTGTCCTAGAAAATGCAACAGCTTTGCAGGAAAAGTGACTGGGGTTTAACAAGAAGCCTGAGGAGCTAACATTCTAAATAGAGTAACTGGAATGGGGAAAGGCAAAAAATCTATAGAGAAAACACAGGAGGCCTAAGACAAAGAAAGTCTGAGATTCTGACCACAAAATCCTGCTCCCAAAGAAATCCCCTTTTCCAAGTAATAAATATTCTACCCCCTAGTTAACAACAAAACATAGAGACCCAAATCCCAGGGGTGTAGCTCTCCCTGGAGCTCACCCACTGTCATATTTCCAGAGCACACTCTCCTTTAATCAACTCTTCACTTATACTACTGGAGCACTGTGTCTGGTCCACGACTGAATTCTTTCCCACCAGGAGAGGAGACACCCAGTGACATCTGGGAATGGGCTGGGCAGAGGCCTTAGGGCCAGGGGTCTCCTCACTTCACCTGGCAACACATATGCTGCTTAACTGAACCTAGATTTTAATTTTCTTGTACATATACTAACTATGCTGTCAGTGTTTTATACTGTACTGAGTTTTCCAAGCATACAAGTGAAGATAAAGTCAACACTGAGGAGACATGGTAGATAGTCAGAAACAACCTGGTGAACTCACTTGGGGCTAAACCAACTGATTCACAAATTGCTCTCAGTTATAGACCCGATTACGTGTGCCGATACTGGTTAAGCCCATTTGAATATTTTTTAAATACGCGGCCGGAAGCAACCTAAAAGTTTGGCACAGGGATTTATTATGATTTGCTTATCTTGAATTATTTATGCTATTTCTACATTTCCTCTTTTTTTTTTTTTGCTATTATATGACATTGTGATAAATAGCATTATAAATGTTTTCTTATGAATTTCTCTGATTACTTCCTGAGGATTAACTCCTATAAGAAAAATTACTAGGCTAAATTCTCATTCACTTTCTCTTTCTCTTTCTCCTTCTCTTTCTCTCTCTCTCTCTAGCTTACTTCTCTTTCAGCTTTTTATACATTGCTAAATTAATTGCCTCTTAGAAAGGTGGTACAGTATCCATTATTATATATTCATAAATTTGCTTTTGAAACCTATGGAAATAGATTTAGATGACATTTGATCTTTTTCCAACTATCACTCTATTAAAAATATAAATGGGTCCAGGTGAGTCTCTATTCCTTTTTTTCAGTTGAGAAAATTATTGAAAAAAATCTCAAAGATACTGAGTTTTAGAATTCTCTTAATGAGGAAAAAAAACAGTAGATATGAAAATAGGAAATTTCCATACAGATTTTGGTGCTATCCAAAGAAGAAATAATTTAAGTGATTTAACACTTAGTTGTAAATGTTGAACTCTAACTTTTCTTTATATCTGGCTTTTACTATATTATATAAATAGGGAAGGGGAGCTTATCTAGAGTTGTTAATGCTGTTGCTGAGATAAGTAAAGGAATATCAATGGGGAAAACCAGAATGAGTCTATTCTCTGTGCATTTAAAACCTCTCCCCTTCTGACTTCCATTTTCTTTTCTTGTCAAATTCTCTGTACTTGTCAAGGACACTCTAACAGTAGAAAAGCACATTTCAACATAATTTAGAATGACAAAACAACTCTCTTGGCCTGCCCTGAGATAGGCCTTCAGTTTTGTGTATTGAAATGGCTGCTTAGAATGAAAAAATAGAATTCTATATTATAAAACCCTCAATTGTTATATTGTTTGTTGTCTGAACAGATGGAAAGATATGAGCAATGGCTTCCAGGTTAGAAATACCTGTGTTTAAATTTGTGCCTGCCACTTCATTATTTTAGTGATATTGGGAAAGCTAATTATATATTTTTTTCAATATATGAAGTTTATTGTCAAATTGGTTTCCATACAACACCCAGTACTCATCCCAAAAGGTGCCCTCCTCAATACCCATCACCCACCCTCCCCTCCCTCCCACCCCCCATCAACCCTCAGTTTGTTCTCAGTTTTTCACAGTCTCTTATGCTTTGGCTCTCTTCCACTCTAACCTCTTTTTTTTTTTTTCCTTCCCCTCCCCCATGGGTTTCTGTTAAGTTTCTCAGGATCCACATAAGAGTGAAACCATATGGTATCTGTCTTTCTCTGTATGGCTTATTTCACTTAGCATCACACTCTCCAGTTCCATCCACGTTGCTACAAAGGGCCATATTTCATTCTTTCTCATTGCCACGTAGTACTCCATTGTGTATATAAACCACAATTTCTTTATCCATTTATCAGTTGATGGACATTTAGGCTCTTTCCATAATTTGGCTATTGTTGAGAGTGCTGCTATAAACATTGGGGTACAAGTGCCCCTATGCATCAGTACTCCTGTGTCCCTTGGGTAAATTCCTAGCAGTGCTATTGCTGGGTCATAGGGTAGGTCTATTTTTAATTTTTTGAGGAACCTCCACACTGTTTTCCAGAGTGGCTGCACCAATTTGCATTCCCACCAACAGTGCAAGAGGGTTCCCGTTTCTCCACATCCTCTCCAGCATCTATAGTCTCCTGATTTCTTCATTTTGGCCACTCTCACTGGCGTAAGGTGATATCTGAGTGTGGTTTTGATTTGTATTTCCCTGATGAGGAGTGACGTTGAGCATCTTTTCATGTGCCTGTTGGCCATCCGGACGTCTTCTTTAGAGAAGTGTCTATTCATGTCTTCTGCCCATTTCTTCACTGGGTTATTTGTTTTTCGGGTGTGGAGTTTGGTGAGCTCTTTATAGATTTTGGATACTAGCCCTTTGTCTGATATGTCATTTGCAAATATCTTTTCCCATTCCGTCGGTTGTCTTTTAGTTTTGTTGGTTGTTTTCTTTGCTGTGCAGAAGCTTTTTATCTTCATAAGGTCCCAGTAGTTCATTTTTGCTTTTAATTCCCTTGCCTTTGGGGATGTGTCAAGTAAGAAATTGCTATGGCTGAGGTCAGAGAGGTCTTTTCCTGCTTTCTCCTCTAGGGTTTTGATGGTTTCCTTTCTCACATCCAGGTCCTTTATCCATTTTGAGTTTATTTTTGTGAATGGTGTGAGAAAGTGGTCTAGTTTCAACCTTCTGCATGTTGCTGTCCAGTTCTCCCAGCACCATTTGTTAAAGAGACTGTCTTTTTTCCATTGGATGTTCTTTCCTGCTTTGTCAAAGATGAGTTGGCCATACGTTTGTGGGTCTAGTTCTGGGGTTTCTATTCTATTCCACTGGTCTATGTGTCTGTTTTTGTGCCAATACCATACTGTCTTGATGATGACAGCTTTGTAGTAGATGCTAAAGTCTGGGATTGTGATGCCTCCTGCTTTGGTCTTCTTCAAAATTACTTTGGCTATTTGGGGCCTTTTGTGGTTCCATATGAATTTTAGGATTGCTTGTTCTAGTTTCGAGAAGAATGCTGGTACAATTTTGATTGGGATTGCATTGAATGTGTAGATAGCTTTGGGTAGTATTGACATTTTGACAATATTTATTCTTCCAATCCATGAGCACGGAATGTTTTTCCATTTCTTTATATCTTCTTCAATTACCTTCATAAGCTTTCTATAGTTTTCAGCATACAGATCTTGTTCATCTTTGGTTAGATTTATTCCTAGGTATTTTATGCTTCTTGGTGCAATTGTGAATGGGATCAGTTTCTTTACTTGTCTTTCGGTTGCTTCATTATTAGTGTATAAGAATGCAACTGATTTCTGTACATTGATTTTGTATCCTGCCACTTCGCTAAATTCATGTATCAGTTCTAGCAGTCTTCTGGTGGAGTCTCTCGGATTTTCCATGTATAATATCATGTCATCTGCAAAAAGTGAAAGCTTAACCTCATCTTTGCGAATTTTGATGCCTTTGATTTCCTTTTGTTGTCTGATTGCTGATGCTAGAACTTCCAACACTATGTTAAACAACAGCGGTGAGAGTGGGCATCCCTGTCGTATTCCTGATCTCAGGGAAAAAGCTCTCAGTTTTTCCCCATTGAGGATGATATTAGCTGTGGGCTTTTCATAAATGGCTTTTATGATCTTTAAGTATGTTCCTTCTATCCTGACTTTCTCGAGGGTTTTTATTAAGAAACGTTGCTGAATTTTGTCAAAGGCCTTTTCTGCATCGATTGACAGGATCATATGGTTGTTATCTTTCCTTTTATTAATGTGATGTATCACATTGATTGATTTGTGAATGTTGAACCAGCCCTGCATCCCGGGAATGAATCCCACTTGATCATGGTGAATCATTCTTTTTATATGCTGTTGAATTTGATTTGCTAGTATCTTATTGAGAATTTTTGCATCCATATTCATCAGGGATATTGGCCTGCAGTTCTCTTTTTTTACTGGGTCTCTGTCTGGTTTAGGAATCAGAGTAATACTGTATTCATAGAATGAGTCTGGAAGTTTTCCTTCCCTTTCTATTTTTTGGAATAGCTTGAGAAGGACAGGTATTATCTCTGCTTTAAACTTCTGGTAGAACTCCCCTGGAAAGCCATCTGGTCCTGGACTCTTATTTGTTGGGAGATTTTTGATGACTGATTCAATTTCTTCGCTGGTTATGGGTCTGTTCAAGATTTCTATTTCCTCCTGATTGAGTTTTGGAAGAGTGTGGGTGTTTAGGAATTTGTCCATTTCTTCCAGGTTGTCCAGTTTGTTGGCATATAATTTTTCATAGTATTCCCTGATAATTGCTTGTAACTCTGAGGAATTGGTTGTAATAATTCCATTTTCATTCATGATTTTATCTATTTGGGTCATCTCCCTTTTCTTTTTGAGAAGCCTGGCTAGAGGCTTATCAATTTTGTTTATTTTTTCAAAAAACCAACTCTTGGTTTCGTTGATCTGCTCTACAGTTTTTTTAGATTCTATATTGTTTATTTCTGCTCTGATCTTTATTATTTCTCTTCTTCTGCTGGATTTAGGCTGTCTTTGCTGTTCTGCTTCTATTTCCTTTAGGTGTGCTGTTAGATTTTGTATTTGGGATTTTTCTTGTTTCTTGAGATAGGCCTGGATTGCAATGTATTTTCCTCTCAGGACTGCCTTCGCTGCATCCCAAAGCATTTGGATTGTTGTATTTTCATTTTCGTTTGTTTCCATATGTTCTTTAATTTCTTCCTTAATTGCTTGGTTGACCCATTCATTCTTTAGTAGGGTGTTCTTTAACCTCCATGCTTTTGGAGATTTTCCAGACTTTTTCCTGTGGTTGATTTCAAGCTTCATAGCATTGTGGTCTGAAAGTATGCATGGTATGATTTCATTTCTTGTATACTTATGAAGGGCTGTTTTGTGACCCAGTATGTGATCTATCTTGGAGAATGTTCCATGTGCACTCGAGAAGAAAGTATATTCTGTTGCTTTGGGATGCAGAGTTCTAAATATATCTGTCAAGTCCATCTGATCCAATGTATCATTCAGGGCCCTTGTTTCTTTATTGACCGTGTGTCTAGATGATCTATCCATTTAAGTGGGGTGTTAAAGTCCCCTGCAATTACCACATTCTTATCAATAAGGTTGCTTATGTTTGTGAGTAATTGTTTTATATATTTGGGGGCATTTGGTGCATAGACATTTATAATTGTTAGCTCTTCCTGATAGATAGACCCTGTGATTATTGTATAATGCCCTTCTTCATCTCTTGTTACAGCCTTTAATTTAAAGTCTAGTTTGTCTGATATAAGTATGGCTACTCCAGCTTTCTTTTGACTTCCAGTGGCATGATAAATAGTTCTCCATCCCCTCACTCTCAATCTGAAGGTGCCCTCAGGTCTAAAATGAGTCTCTTGTAGACAGCAAATAGATGGGTCTTGTTTTTTTATCCATTCTGATACCCTGTGTCTTTTGGTTGGAACATTTAGTCCATTTACATTCAGTGTTATTATAGAAAGATATGGGTTTAGAGTCAGTGTGATGTCCATAGGTTTCATGCTTGTAGCGATGTCTCTGGTACTTTTTCTCACAGGATCCCCCTTAGGATCTCTTGTAGTGCTGGTTTAGTGGTGACGAATTCCTTAAGTTTTTGTTTGTTTAGGAAGACCTTTATCTCTCCTTCTATTCTAAATGACAGACTTGCTCGATAAAGGAGTCTCGGCTGCATATTTTTTCTGTTCATCACATGGAAGATCTCCTGCCATTCCTTTCTGGCCTGCCAAGTTTCAGTAGAGAGATCGGTCACGAGTCTTATAGGTCTCCCTTTATATGTTATAGCACGTTTATCTCTAGCTGCCCTCAGAATTTTCTCTTTATCCTTGTATTTTGCCAGTTTCACTATGATATGTTGTGCAGAAGATCGATTCAAGTTACGTCTGAAGGGAGTTCTCTGTGCCTCTTGGATTTCAATGCCTTTTTCCTTCCCCAGATCTGGAAAGTTCTCAGCTATTATTTCTTCAAGTACACCTTCAGCACCTTTCCCTCACTCTTCCTCCTGTGGAATACCAATTATGCGTAGATTATTTCTCTTTGGTGCATCACTTAGTTCTCTAATTTTCCCCTCATACTCCTGGATTTTTTTATCTCTCTTTTTCTCAGCTTCCTCTTTTTCCATAATTTTATCTTCCAGTTCACCTCTTCTCTCCTCTGCCTCTTCAATCCGAGCTGTGGTTGTCTCCATTTTATTTTGCAGCTCATTGATAGCATTTTTTACCTCCTCCTGGCTGTTCCTTAGTCCCTTGATCTCTGTAGCAAGAGATTCTTGCTGTCCTTTATACTGTTTTCAAGCCCAGCGATTAATTTTATGACTATTATTCTAAATTCACTTTCTGTTATATTGTTTAAATCATTTTTGATCAGTTCGTTAGCAGTTGTTATTTCCTGGATGTTTTTCTGAGGGGAATTCTTCCATTTCGTCATTTTGGATAGTCCCTGGAGTGGTGTGGGACTGCGGGGCACTTCCCCTGTGCTGTCTTGAATACTTGCGTTGGTGAGCGGGGCTGCAGTCAGACCTGACGTCTGCCCCCATCCTACCGCTGGGGCCACAGTCAGACTGGTGTGTGCCTTCTCTTCCCCTCTCCTAGGGGCGGGATTCACTGTGGCCCATCTGGGCTACTTGCACACTGCCAGGCTTGTGGTGCTGGGGATCTGGCGTATTAGCTGGGGTGGATCGTCAAGGTGCACAGTGGCGGTAGGGGCAGGCTCAGCTCGCTTTTCCTTCAGGGATTTGCTTCGGGAGGGGCCCTGCGGCACCAGGAGGGAGTCAGACCCACTGGAGGGATGGATCCGCAGAAGCACAGGGTTGGGTGTTTGCGCAGTGCAAGCAAGTTCCCTGGCAGGAACTGGTTCCCTTTGGGATTTCGGCTGGGGGATGGGCGAGGGAGATGGCGCTGGCGAGCGCCTTTGTTCCCCGCCAAGCTGCGCTCTGTCATCCGGGGCTCAACAACTCTCCCTCCCTTTGTCCTCCAGCCCTCCCGCTTTCCGAGCAGAGCTGTTAACTTATGACCTCCCAGATGCTAAGTCGAGCTTGCTGTCGGAACACACTCCGTCTGGTCCCTCCGCTTTTGCAAGCCAGACTCGGGGGCTCTGCTTGTCCGGCAGGCTGCCCCTCTGCCCCGGCTCCCTCCCGCCAGTCCGTGGAGTTAACACCGCCTCTCCGCCCTTCCTACCCTCTTCTGTGGGCCTCTCGTCTACGCTTGGCTTTGGAGACTCCATGCTGCTAGTCTTCTGGAGGTTTTCTGGGTTATTTAGGCAGGTGTAGGTGGAATCTAAGTGATCAGGATGCGCGGTGAGCCCAGCATCCTCCTACACCGCCATCTTCCCAGGATCCTCCAGGAAAGCTAATTATAATATCCCTAAGCCTCAGGAAGATTTAGCGGTCAGTGAAAATTTATATAAATTTATTTTTAAACTATTGTTTATTACTTATGTAAATATGGTTTCACTGTTCAGTCGATGTGTGTGTGTGTGTGTGTGTGTGTGTGTGTGTGTGGTGTGTGTTTGCATATACAATTTAATAGGTTCCAGAAGCATAAGCATATACAGTGGCCATTTTTTCTAAAGGAGAGGACTTATTGAAGGGAGATTCAGTGTCAAGTTTCAGATCTACAATCCATTAGCTACATGACCTTGGATAAGTTACTTAATTGCTCTTTTGTTTCATGTACCACCCGAGTTCTTTCCCTATCCTGGCCAGTTGAAGAAGTTCCTTGCGCAAAGTGAGTTTTATTCCTGGAGCAGATTCTTTATCTCTTCCAGACCCTTTATTATACCCTAGCTAACCATCTCATTATGCACACTGCTAAGGTCAGAGAAAGGATGTCAAACAGCAAAAACCTCCTTTTGTCTTTCAGTGTCACTACCACACATGCAGTGTATCTTTTGCATTGATACTAAACCCCCACTTATTTAAATTTCTTTCTTTGGTCTGTCAATACTGGTATAACGACTGTGAAATTTTTAAAAATTGTGTGCCAGTCTGCTTAGAACATATGCTAAACTATTCCTGCAAAGCACTGGGTGAACCAGTCCTCAAGAGACATCTGTATTGAATGAAAACTCCCTGGGGATGTGAATATTTTCTTTTGTTTCAGTAGTTTTTTGTCTTTTTTTTTCTCCTTCATAATCTTTACTTGGGAACAATTCACATTGAATTCACAATCAGACTTATTCTGCTCTTCCCAATACAACAGTGGAAATAAAATAAAATGTATAACCAACATATTGTCAATTCACCGTTACAGTAATGCTTATGAATATGGCATTTACCTGCCTGACAGATGTTCACCTATGTGATTATCTAGAATTATATTTTCCATCGCTTTTCTTTAATGTCTATTAACAACAGAAAGCCAAGAGCTAAAATTTTAACTCTGAATAAATTTTTCACTAAAAAAAGTATAAGAAATGATTAATTTTTATTTTTATTTCTATTACCATCAATTACATATGATTCTGACATTAAATGCCTGCCAGAAGGTAGATCACCTGACTACCCATCACTTACTAAAGATGAGTCCTTCATACCCCTTTTCCACCAACCACCACCCACTAAAATATCTTCTATTCCACAGTAAATTTCATTTTATATATGAAATGTATTTACATCAAAACTATTGTTTATTATTTATGTAAATGTGCTTCACTGCTAAACTAATACATATTTTCTAACTGTAGAAAATTATATGGGTGTGTTGGGTTAGAATGGGATGTATAATATTTTTTCCATAAAAATTACTAGATGTATGTGCTTGTGTGAGCATATGTGTGTGTATAGACAAATTTTTCAGAACTAAAATTTGTTAACTAAAAATGGGTATCAATTAATCCCTGAGAGATTCAGAAGCCAGTATAACTTTTACTGTCTATAAATGTAATTTCCTTTTTGAATATCATAAAAGAAGTTTTCCATTAAATGTCATTAGTTATTACATTCTATACATAGCAAGCTACATGCATAATAAGACATAATGTTACAAAGTATACACTTAAGAAACACCCAGGTGTGCTTGGATGACTCAGTCAGTTGAGCATCCAACTCTTGATTTTGACTCGGGACATGATCCCAGAGTTGTGGAATTGAGCCCCACCTCAGGTTCCATGCTGAAAATGGAGCCTGATTGAAATTTTCTCTCTCCCTCCACCCTTTACCCCTGCTCATGCTTGCGCTCTCTCTCTCTCTCACTCTGTTAAAAAAAAAAAGGCATTTGTATAATAGTTATAAATTTCAAAATATGATTTGCCATATAAATAATATACAAATCTTAATATACTGTCTTTAAAAACATAATTTTACAGTGGCAAAATTTGATAATAGTATGTCTAAGTTAAATATGTGAAACAGAAAACTATTGGCACAGAGTCTAGCCTTTCTTCTTAGAAATTTAGGATTAAAAAAAATTAATGTTTATTTATTTTTGAGAGAAAGACACACAGAGCATGAGCAGGGGAGGGGCAGAGAGAGAAAAAGACATAGAATCGAAAGCAGCCTCCAGTTTCCAATATGCCAGCACAGAGCCCAATGCGGGGCTCAAACTCACAAACCACAAGATCATGACCCGAGCAGAAGTTGGATGCTTAACTGACTGAGCTACTCAGTCTCCCCGAAATTTAGGCTTTTTCAAAAAATTGTCTTAATTTAATTTTTTATGCTATGATGAAGTGAAAATTCAAAATCATCTATGATACATCTACTTGTAAGCGAATTTTCCCTACATCCCACTGTTTACAACAATGGTTTCTTCTATGAAATCTCCCTAGAAATATGTTATTTTAGAGGCAATAGTGAAGGTATGAAGGCTTCAACAGCACTTGTGCCTTTGTCATTGTAAACATGGATAAGCCATAATTTGGATAGTAACTTTTTATATCTGTCTGTTCATCTGCCCATCTGTCCATCTATTCATCAATCTATCCCTACCTACCTATCTACCTATCCTTTGTCTGCATTAGGTAACTTCATTTATTTAAGGAAAGTATATTTACTCAAAGCTCATTAAGTGTAGAAAAAAGTGCATTTGACTTTGCTTGAAGAGGGCTCCATAGAACCTCCTGGATGGTTCCATGCATTACTATTACATAAGTTTTTAAATTGCAACAACTTAAACTGTGTAATAAAAATACACGTTGCTTTTGCTGTTTTGTTTTGTTTTGTTTTTACCAAGGGCTGACTGCATCAACATTTCAGATAGAGGCCACAATTGTTAAAATATAAACCCTCAAAATAACTAAGTTACCAGACTCAGAGAAGAATAACAAGAAATATTTAGTAATTTTGTTAACGTATGAAGGGACCATAGATTTTTACATGTGGGAAACATCTGCTGAAGCTAATTACAGAGTTAATACTAAGATACTGATTTAATGGCTTTGGTATTAGGAGAACTGGACTCTTATTCTAATAATAATAAGAGTGATAAATCACAGTGATATTAATGTGAATATTAGTATTACTATTACCATAGTTAATACTTGCCAAACACTTAAAACTGGTCAATATGCTAAGCATTCTGGCTTAAGAATTTTATTTGATTTCACATCCCCAATGTGAAAAACACTATTGTTACCCTTCTTTTATCAGTGAGGAAGTGAACTTAAAGAAATTAAAAGAAATGTACCAACAGTTTCTCAGCCCATAAACTGGGGATCTAGGGCTCAAAATCAAGTTGTTTGACTCTAGAAATTACCTTCTTAATGACAGTTGACCACAGTTAAGAAGTTGGAATAGTCAACTTCTCAGGACCTTCATTTATTTATCTGTAAATGAGAATAATCCATTAATCTCCAATTCCTTTGTAAAATCTATAGTTAAGCATTATAATGTAAGTGAAGTTTTGGGGCTCCTGGGTGGCTCAGTCAGTTAAGCCTCCGGCTTCTGCTCAGGTCATGATCTAGTGGTTTGTGGTTTGAGCCCTGCGTCAGGCTCTGAGCTGTCAGCACAGAGCCTGGAGCCTGCTTTGGATTTGGTGTCTCCCCTCTCTCTGCCTCTCCCCACTTTCTCTGCCTCTCCCCCATCACGCTTTGTCTCTCTCTCTCCTTCAAAAATAAATAAACATAAAAAAATTTAAAAGATAACGTAAGTGAAGTTTTTAAGGAGAAAAATTGGTTCTTTTTATTCTCTTTGACAGCACAGTGTGTGTGGCCTAAATATTTATACCCACAATACCTTATGCCTTTCCTCTATCTATGCTTACGGAATTAGGAAATCGCTTTATGCATGTATAAAGAATACTAAAGCTACAAATAAGTCTTCTTCTCTTTTATTTTTTCTTAAAGTTTATTTATTTATTTTGAGACAGAGAGAGAGCTTGCAAGAGTGGGGAAGGGGCAGAGAGAAAAGGAGACAGAGAGAATCCCAAGCAGGTTCCACACTGTCGGTGAAGAGCTGGATGCAGGGTTTGAACTCATGAACCATGAGATCATGACCTGAGCCTAAACCAAGAGTCAGACACTAAACTGCCTGAGCCACTCAGGAGCCCCTAGTCTTCTTTTCTTTTAATTACACTTCTCTCATTTACTCTTTTGTCGTCATGGTTTTGTTTTATTTCAGTCCAACTGAGATTTTGAGATTTTTCTTATTTTTATTTTTATTTTTTGGTGATAGGTTTTGTAGCCTGTTATGTATTATGTTGTTAACTGATATGAAATTATATTAACATTTTAAAATAGGCATTCCATTATTGATCATTATTAATTCCCTATTAACATTTATAGCAAACTATCTTCCTTGTCTCAAATTGCTTAATTATGCATAATAGAATCTCCTTTTCCCATGGTTCAGACTATCCATGGTCAGCTTTTTGAGGTCGAAATCACTCAAGTAGCAACTGAAATTTCTAAGATGTTTTAATAAAATTTTATTCAAGTAGCTGAAATAATGGGGGAAAAAAGCAGCAATATTCCACATTATACTTTATATACTCAGGTTAGTCTTAGTGTTGTCACTCTGAGATTGTCCAAAAAACATAGATCTTACTAATGGCATTGAAAGTGATTACTATTTTTTCTTTTAAGTTGTGGAGCAAGAAAGGTCTCTGCAATTCTCACTCCTTCTTGCCCTCTCAGTGACACCAATTGTTACCTGGACCCTGACATAGTCCTCTTCCTACAGCTGACAAATGTTGGCTTAAGTTGTTATACCTTGAAGAAGAAACTGTTTTCACAGGGACTTGGGGACACCTACCTGCATGGTGAGGTCTTGTCTTCCTCATCCTGAGAGTCCCACAGAGGTGCATGGCAGGGAAAGCACACTGATAGTTGGGAGCTAAATACAATTGTATTGAAAAGCCAGAAAGCACATCTCTAATGGTGGAATTAAAAAAAAATGTTTATTTATTTATTTTGAGAGAGATAGAGAGAAAGCAAGAGAACACATATACAGGTGCAAATGGGAGTGGGTGGGGAGAGAGGGTGGGAGAGAGAGAACCCCAAGCAGACCCCATGCCACCATGAAATCAGGACCTGAGCTGAAATCAAGGGTTGGATGCTCAACTGAGCCACCCAGGTGTTCCTCTAATGGTGGAATTTTAGGCCAGCAGGAAAGGTTTAATTTTGAGAGGCTTTCCCAGCGCTTCCCAAGCAAATGCCAAGGTGTAACTGCCTATACAAAGACCCCGTCTTCCATCATCACTGTATAGAGTCTTTGGCACTGAGACCATTACAAGGTACCAGGGAGATGCATGGTACAGAGAAGTTGTTTAGAGAAGTCTCCTCTGGTGTTCTGGCCCTAATAATTCCAAACTGAGAGCAGCCTGGGTTTCACTTGGGTCCTCCTCTCTGAGAATACAGGGAGGCTAGCAGCCCAACAATCTTGGACAGCATCAAGAGCTCACAAGGGGGATAAATACTCTCCCTGAGCAAGGCATCCCTCAAATGTCATCATGGAAAAGGTGTAAGAGAGAAGCAGGACTGGTTCCAATGTGAGTAGGACTCAATGGGATTGAAGAAGTCAGTCTGACCACCAGATATTTAGAGCTTCCTTACCCCATCTCCAATATCCATTCACCTTTTAAAAATATTTGGATCTTTTTGAAGAAAGTCTACTGAAGAATTTTTACATGAAAATGGTACAAACATTGCCCTTTGCAACTTTAGCTCAAAATCGTTTTACAGATACGCCCTATCCCAGAGAAGAGCCCTGAAAAAACATAGCATATGTTTAATCACTGCTTCCTCTCATTCATTTCAACCACCTGCTCCCTGACTAATAACCAGATCTTCATTCATTCACTCATTCACTAAGTATATACTGAACACCAGCTTTGGATCAGGCAATGAATTAATCCCAGAAATTCAAAGGTAAACCCAACAGAGATTACCTTGTCCTTAAGGAGCTTATACTCTAATTATCCTACTCTTCTGTCCCCTCCCCAATTCAGAAAAAAAGCAAACAACCAACTCTGACACTCTGTGATTAATGTTAGAATCCAGGCAGCTATCAGGTGTATCTAGACATCCTTAGGAGACACTCTAGGGAAGCTTCCTGGAAAGCTAATTGTAGGGTGTATTAGTTTGCTATTACTGCTATAACAAATTACCACAAACTTAGTGGCTTAAAAGCTTATTATCTTAAGGGCGCCTGGGTGGCTATCTTGGTTGAGCATCTGACTCTTGATTTCAGCTCATGGTTCTTGATTTCTATCTCATGGTTTGTGAGATCGAGCCCTACATCAGGCTCTGTACTGATAGCATGGAGCCTGCTTGGGGTTCTCTCTCTCTCTCTCTCTCTCTCTCTCTCTCCGGCCCTCCACTGCTAATGTGTACTTTCTCTCAGAATAAATAAGCATTAAAAAAAGAAACTATTCAAAAAAAGTTTATTTTCTTACAGTTCTGTAGATCAGAAACCTAACATGGGTCCCACTGGGCGAAAAATCAGTCATGTTCTTTTCCGAAGGCTCTAAGGAAGAATCTGTTTCCTTGCATTTTCCAGTCTCTAGAAGCTGTTTACATTCCTTGGCTCATGACCTCAATTTTCTCACTTAAAAGCCAGGAGTGTCAAATCTCTCTTACCATTCTTGCATCACCACATCTCCCTCTCATTAATCTAATTTTTTAATTGAAGAATAGTTGACTTACAATATTGTATTAGTTACAGGTGACCACATAGTGAGTGATTCAATATTTATATACATTACAAATGGTCACTACAATAAGTCCAGTTACTATCTGTCACCATACAGAATCATTGTAATATTGTTGAGTATATATTTCCCATTCTCTATATTACATCTCTGAGTTTTATTTGTTTTATAATTGGAAGATTGTACCTCTTAATCCCCTCCATCTATTTAATATATTCCCCCTACTCACTTCCTCCTCTGGCAACCATCAGTTTGTTCTGTGTGTCTCTGAATCTGTTTCTGTTTGGTTTGTTCCAAACATGTGATATTTATCTTTCTTTGACTTATTTTACTTGGCATAATACCCTCTAGGCCCATCCATGTTGTCACAAATGGCAAGATTTCATTATTTTTATGGCTGAGTAATATTCCATTGCATATGTGTGTGAACAGATATTGATATGAAATGTGTTATTATACAAGAGATATAAAATGGATTTTTTTAAATTTTTTCTCTTCTACTTGGTTAATATAATAGCTGCTTTCACTGTGCTACTTACAAAATCAATTACTAGGTAAGAAATTAAAATCTAGGAGATAAATTTTAGAGGACACTTTGAAATAATCCACACTCTGAGTTTAAGACTTCACCCTCTAGGGTAACATTTCAGTGTGTGATTAATGAAATCTATACTTAACTATACTACACATATGGAATGTGTCTTATTCCTTGTGCAGTGCATGGTAAATCTCTTCTTTGTTGTTTCTATGGTAGCAAGAAGTAAACTTTATTTCTTAAGAATATAAAAAATGAATTGGACTTTTTATTTCCCAACAGCTAAACCACTTAAACTGGACCAAACTAAAATGTGAAAAAGCTTTAGTGAAGAGAATATATTTCAAGTCTGGGATTTACTTTCCCTGATCACAGCTAAATAATGCTAGTTTTATGAGAAATAAAAATAATTCCAGTATACTCCTGTGTCTTTAAGTTTCCTTTTTCATTATTATTTTAAACAACTGTGGTAGAAAGCATATTTCAGAAATAAAATTTATCCTCAGTTTATTAATCCCTCTTTATTATTGAACATAGACACATTGTGTAAAATATTGCACATAAATATTCAATAGCTACAGTGTTAATGCATTTTATTTTTATCATAATAAATTTTTATTAAAAAATCACCAAAGATAAATATAAATCCATAGGTGAATTAATGTCATCCTGATATACCATTACCGTTTTCTAAACTCACTTGATATGACTTGTAATTCTATTTAAATATGCTTAAAATACCAATATATAATTTATAAGTAACATCTTACTAGTAGTACATGTTAAAATATGATCTATTGCAAATTGCACATGACCAAGTCTATTACAATGAATGTAATGACTTTACTTGGAATATATTTTCACTAGAATGGGTTAATTCATTGTGAACATAATTATTTCATTTACAAAATAAAGCCTATTAGCCAAAATATTTAAAATTATCAAATAAATAAAAAATACCAAAGAAGAACTGAAAATCTCTTTATAAAATATCATCTATATTATATTAGTTCCATTTGTACTGTCAAAAAGCTTTCGTGGTGCCATAATTTTAAAACACACACAAGATAGGGGTACCTGGGTGGCTCAGTCAGTTAAACGTCTGACTCTTGATTTTGGCTCAGGTCATGATTTCATGGTTTGTGAGTTTGAGTCCTGCATCAGTCTCTATGCTGACAGTATGGAACCTGCTTGGGACTCTCTCTCTCCTTCTCACTCTGCCCCTCCCCTATCCATGCTCTCTATCTCAAAATAAATAAATAAACTTAAGAAAATACACAAGATAATTTTGAGTCAATTTTTAATTTTTTTAAACATTTATTTGTTATTGAGAGACAGAGAGAGACAGAGCATGAGCATGGGAGGGGCAGAGGGAGGGTGAGACACAGAATCCGAAGCAGGCTCCAGGCTCCGAGCTGTCAGCACAGAGCCCGACATGGGGCTCAGCCCACAAACCTAGAGATCATGACCTGAGCAGAATTCGGACACTTAACCAACTGAGCTACCCAGGCTCCCTGAGTCAATTTTTAAAAGTGAAGAAATAATATAAAAGATAGCTTGGATCATTTAAACTCTCAATATACTATGGGCAGTTTGACGACAAATGAGATAATGTGTTCAAATATCTCCCTCTATGTTGGGTTATAATAAATATAGGTAATCAATTTCATAGAGAATTCACAAGTCTCTTCTTTAGGAAATATAACTTTCTAATATAAAATCTGTACTTCCCATTTTTATTACTTATTTTCTGTCACTGGGAGTTTAGTGATTAGAAGAAGGGAATGGATTAGGTTTACAAACTACACTTAAAAAGATTACTCAAGTTTCAAGTACCTGAGTTATGCATGTTGGATTCATAGCTTTACATCAACAGATAGGGGGGAAATGTTCAGATATGTATTCAGCTGGAAGGGATTGTGTTCTACCGTGGCCTATCCATGTGAGAGACCTGGCAAGAGTGGTGCACAGATGCTTAGAGCAGAATTGGAAAAATGACAAACATTTGCATGTCAATGACATCAATGCTGGACAACTTATAGTCACAAATTAAAAAGAAGGCAAAAAAGGAAAAGATAAAGTCCCTTAGGCTCCTTCAGCAACCTAAGCAGTTGCTGAAATCCTTGCTTTTGGAGAAACTGATTTTTCCTGGCAACAAAAAAGAGGTATCTGTCAAGAGTGTGAGAAGACAAACTGCAGACTGGGAGAAAACATTTGCAAGACACATATCTGATACAGGATTGTTATCTAAAGTATATAAAGAAGTCTTAAAACTCAGCAATCAGAAAAGGAACAACCTAATTTTAAAAAATGGGCAAAAGATCTAAATAGACATCTCACCGAAGAAGATAAACATATGGCAAATCAGAATATTTCATTAAAATAATGAAATGAAAACAATTATGTATCACTACACACCTATTAGAATGGCTAAAACTAAGAACACTGACAACACTAAATGCTGATGAGGAAATGGAGAAACGACAGGAGCTCTTATTCATTGCTGGTGGGAATGCAAAATGGTACAGCCACTTTGGAAGACAGTTGGCAGTTTCTTACAAAACTCAACGTGTGCTTACCATGTGATTTGTCATTCATGCTCTTTAGCATTTACCCAAATGATTTGAAAACTTAGGTCCACACAAAAAACCTTCACACAGATGTTTATAGCAGCTTTATTCATAATTTCCAAAGCTTGGAAGCAAGCAAGATGTCCTTCAGTAGGTGAATGGATAAAATATTTCATTGTCTACTTGTACCACATTTTATGATACAGTTTTATCAAGCTATGGAGAGATATTGAGAAACCTTAAATGCATATTATTATTAAGTAAAAGAAGTCAACCTGAAAAGATGCATGCTATATAATTCTAATTATATGATGTTCTGGAAAAGGCAAAACTACTGGAGAGAGTAAAAAGATCGGTGGTTGCCATGGTTTGGGACATGAAAGGGTGATTATGCAGGGTACAGAAGATTTTTAAGGCAGTGAAACTCCTCTTCATAATCATATAATGGTGGATACATGTCATTATGCATTTGTCAAAATCCACAGAATGTACAATACCAAAAGTGTACTATCATGTAAACTATGGGATTTAGGTGATATTTTAGTGTAGGTTTCTTGATTGTAACAAATGTATAACTCTGGTAGGGGATGTTGATAGTGGAAAAGGCTATACATGTGTTGGGGAGGGGTATGAAGAAACGCTGTACTTTCCACTCAGTTTTGCTGGGGAGAGAGGGAAGGAGGTGAGAAAGAAGAGGAAAGAAGACAAGGGAGAAGAAGGGGAAGGGAGAGGAGGGAGGTGGGGAGAGAGAGTTCTCTGGCAGCTTTTGAAAAGTAGGGGGTGCCTGAGTGGCTCAGTTGGTCAAGCGTCCGACTTCGGCTCAGGTCATGATCTCTTGGTTTGTGAGTTCGAGCCCCACGTCGGGCTCTGTGCTGATAGCTCAGAGCCTGGAGCCCGTTTCAGATTCTGTGTCTCCCTGTCTCTCTGCCCTTCCCCTGCTCATGCTCTGTCTCTCTCTGTCTTAAAAATAAATTTAAAAAAAAAAAGAAAAAAAAGAAAAGTAAAGCCAGCCAATGAAGGCAAGAGAAAAAGAAATCATAATAGACCAAGGGAGCCAGAAGTGACAAAAAATTTGCCACAGTTTTTTGAAGTCAGATTGGATATAGACACGTTCCTATTGGACTAGGAAATATGAATTAACTTCCAAGTGCTTGTTTCCTGAAAATGATGAGGTTAGCCAGAAGAGTTTCCTATGTACACATGCAAGGAAGGGAAGCCACACATCATCCCCTAAGTTATCAGAAGGGAATCTTACACTACACACAGAAAAAGAGATGGAGAAGAGTCAGTGTGGGACTATGGATGCAAATGAGCACTCGCTATCACTGATTGGCATTTTATCCTCCTCTGTGGAATACTGCAGTGATTTGACTCAATGAAAGATGAAAAGAGAAGGTTTTCACATGTGTGTTCAGTACTTTTTTCCTTCCTGTGGCCACTAAGGAGACCTTTGCTTCTCTCTCTCATTTCTTTTTTCTACCACCAGAGAACTGTTGTCAGCTCACCCCACCACACAAAGGACTCGAGAGAGCTGGAGAGTTTCATCTTGACTTGATTAGCTCTAAGCCATGTCTATATCAGAGTAATAGCTGAACTGGAAGTGCAAGTGGGAGAAAATCACTGCCATCCTCATCATAATCATAATCGGATAGAGAAAGGAGAACAGAGCTAGAGAGAATAGCTGGAGTCTGAACAAGGTGGATTGGGAAAATGTTCGTTTGAGGTTATTTTGAGGGAAATTTGAGGAAATTATCCTGTTTATGAGGGCAAGAAAAAAAAAACACAAGGGAATTTTATGACATGTTGTCCTAAAAAATTACTAAAAGTAACTCTATAATTAAAGAAATAACTCTACTGACGTTTTCTATAGAAATTGTGTTAAAGATTTAAATTGCTTTCAATCATATCTTGATCGTCAAATTGTGTTCTTGTTGCATATATTTTGTAATAGCAGTAATAGTCATAGTAATAATAATGTTATTAATATTATTATTTTGAAAATACTGAATGCCAGGAGTTACCTACAAACTGATAGGAGTTAAATACAAACTGAAAATTAAAAGTGTTAAAATCTCATATAGTTAAATCTGCATTATTATGTGATACCAGGGATTGCTCTTTAATCTACCATTGTGTCTCAGCTCACATTTGGAAGTTGCTGGCAAAGGGAGGGACTTAGAATATTAGTAAACCTAAATGTAGCATAGATATAAATTCATGGAAGCTAAATTCACTTATTGAAAACATTTTATGATGTGAGTCATTTCATTTTTCTTCTTGGTGATGTAATTCAGAGTTCTAAAGGCAGGGGCACCTGGGTGGCTCAGTTGGTTAGGTGTCTGACTTCGGCTCAGGTCATGATCTCCCAGTCTGGAAGTCTGAGCCCCACATTGGGTTCTGTGCTGACAGCTCAGAGCCTGGAGCCTGCTTCAGATTCTGTGTCTCCCTCTCTCTGTGCCCCTCCCCTGCTCCCGCTTTGCCTCTCTCCCTCTCTCTAAAATATCAATAAACATTTAAAAAAATTTTTTTAAAGTTCTAAAGGCAGTATACTGTGGCACTCAACACCCTTAGAAAACATTAAGGCTCAAATAATAAAGCAACAAAGCAGACAGCTGTGAGAGTTGATATATTTCAACTTTACAAAGTTTTCTTTTTAATCTTTCAGTAATTGATGATGCTATTAGACATATTTTACTATCTACCAGCTCCATCAAAAAGTAGACAAGACAGACAATATGAATGGAAATCACTATTTCTTGTGGATTATATTTGACATGATATACTATGGTTTTTTGAATACCCAGTTTTATATATCTCTGCTGAGAAATGGAAATCTTTATTTTGTCTTTTTTATCTGATTTATAACACTATTGAATTCAGAAATTGTACTCAATCCAATATGATTCCTCATCTGTCTTTCAATTTAAAAATAACAACCCAAACAAAATCAATGACTGTTTAAAAAAAAGAGAGTGAGATATAACCCTCCCTATCATGTAAGAAAAAACTGGAAAGCCTTCTATTTATATGAATATAATCTATCCAGGGAGAATCATGCTCCAGGGTACTTGTCTGATAGACACCGATGTCTAGTTCAGTATTAGTATTTTGTTGTTAGTTGTGACACCTTAATATTATAAAAATAATTCATGTTACCCACAATCATAAACCTTCCTCTGTTACTAGATATTGAAGTGAGAGTATATCAATTGTATGTTGGGCTGGAGGGATGAATTTTGCTTCCATCTTTGAGACATTTTGTGACGATGTTGCTGAAAGCCTGTTCCAGGACTAACTATATGAATCATTAGTTAAAGAAAAATCCTGAATCCCATCACTAATCCTACAGACAAAGAACCTTCAGGAGTTACATTTTTATTTATTTTTATTTTTTTAATGTTTATTTGTTTATTTTGAAAGAGAGAGGAAGAGAGCAGGTGAGGGGCAGAGAGAGAAAGAGAGAGAGAACACCAAGCAGGCTCTGTGCTTTCAGCTCAGAGCCCCATGCAGGACTGGATCCCACTAACAGTGAGATAATGACTTGAGCTGAAATCAAGAGTCAAATGCTTAACCAACTGAGCCACCCAGACACCCCAAGAACCTACATTTTTAAAAAGTACCTTTTGAATGAGAAATACTGGTCTTTGTTTCAGAATAAGTCCATATTTGACAGAAATTTTTATCTTAATGTTCTAAGTAACTAGGGTTAATAATTAAGAATGTTGCAATTAATAATAGCAGATAATTTATAATCAATATTAACTAGAATTAAATTTTATGTTAAATTCATTTTTAAATAATACTGTCTTCACATTTTAAGCAATATAACAAAATATTAATCAATTCAGAAATGCACATTAAATATTTTTCCAGTGATTGGAAATCCAGTTAAAATTGAGAAATGTTACATATAACTTGTGATATTAAATTTTGATATTTAAGGGGCGCCTGGGTGGCTCAGTCGGTTGGGCGTCCGACTTCAGCTCAGGTCACAATCTCGCGGTCGGTGAATTCGAGCCCCACATCGGACTCTGGGCTGATGGCTCAGAGCCTGGAGCCTGCTTCCAATTCTGTGTCTCCCTCTCTCTCTGCCCCTCCCCCATTCATGCTCTGTCTCTCTCTGTCCCAAAAATAAATAAACATTAAAAAAATTTTTATAAATTTTGATATTTAATAAAATTTAACATTATAGTGACATTATATATTCCAAAACAGGTTAGTGCTTAATGTTCTCTACATAAGCTTTGTGTCAAGGAATTTATTTTTCAAAAAACAGAGTTTATAAGAGATTATAGATAGAAGGATTCCACCGGTCCAAAACTTCCACCTTAATAATGAGAAAAGAGAAGACCAAGTAGGTAGCAGAGCTAGGGCCAGCACTAGGCCCCTCAGGGCAATTTCTGTTACCCAGCCTGACATTGTGACTTGTTATATGTGTGCCTTTCAAATCAGGAAGAGGATGGTCGTTTTGAATATAGACTTTGAAGTCAGAGACATCTAGATGAGAGTACTAATCTGTTTTTTGTAACATTAGGGAAGTTACTTAATTCCCTGTGTCTCAGTTCCTCAGAAATTTAGGAGAAAGTAGAACCTACCGTATTGGATGGATAGAAATATTAAATGACAAGGGCACCTGGGTGGCTCAGTCAGGTAAGCATCCATCTCTTGATTTCAGCTCAGGTCATGATTTTGTGGTTCGTGAGATCAAGCCCTGTGTCGGGCTGTGCACCATTGGTGCAGAGCCTGCTTGGGATTCTCTCC
This sequence comes from Panthera uncia, assembly GCF_023721935.1. NCBI lineage: Eukaryota > Metazoa > Chordata > Mammalia > Carnivora > Felidae > Panthera > Panthera uncia. The sequence continues at coordinate 97,952,674 of NC_064810.1, read as the reverse complement.
CTCCCTCTCTCTCTGCCCCAGGCCCCCCTCAAAATAAATAAATAAACAAATAAAAAGGAATTTTAAATGACATACAGAATTTCAAGTGTCTGACTCCTTATTGCTATCTGCCTTATATATATTTACATGTTTTTATATTTATAAATGTTTATATTTTGAATTTAATATTTTCCATAGGTAATGTACTCAAACAGTTTTTTTAAAAATCAAAGCAATGTAAAAACTATACAGTAAAAATTACCCCTACAAGTCTCCTTCCTCTCACCTGTGGACAACTACATTTATTTGTTTGCATATATATGCCTGGTTCTGCATTTTCTTTATGTAAATATTAACAAGTAAAAGTCAATATATATTGTTCTTTTTCCTTCATATATTAATGGTGACCACACACAGCCTTATACATTTTTTGTTTAACTTAACGTTATATCTTGGAGATCACTCCATGTCAAAATGCAGAAAATATCTCCATTTCTCTTTTACAGCAGAATCATAATAATGGCCAAAATTTTTGTGGTAATTAGCATGCACAAGGTATTATTTTAAGTATTTTACACATAGTAAGACATATGTAATAGCATATTCTTCAGAACCACACTAGGAAATATATATTTATTTAATTCCTATTTATAGATGCAGAAGACATATTTATGAATCTTGCTGCAAGTCTTACAATGTCAAGGTATAAAGTAAGGATTTAAAACTGTTAGTCTTGCAATTTGGGCTCTGAAACTTTACACCGTAATACATCTAAGCTTCATAATATCCCATTCTATAGATGAATCATAACTTATTTATCCAGTACTCTACTAATACAAAATCATGTTGCTTCCAAATTTTCTTTTTATTACAACTAATGCTGCAGTAATTCTTGAACAGGAAAACATATGCAGCTATATCTATAGCAAAAATTCATAGAAGTCAGATTGCTGGCTGAAAATGTAAATGCCTTTGTAATTTTGATAGATGCTGCCAAATTACTCTCTTTAGTGATTTTTAATGTGTAGTTCCACCAGCAATGTATTAGAATCTTTATTTCGCCATAGCCCTGCTAACAGATATTGTCAAACATTTAGGTTTTGTCCCCAAATAGGACAAAAACGCTATGTCACTGTAGTGACATGTCAAGAGCATATACTGTCACATGGTTTATTACTGTTGATGTTGACCTTGATCACCTGGCCAAGGTAGCATTAGTATTAATTTTTCATTAGAAATTAGAGTGAGCATGTTTCCATTTGTTTCAAGACAAATATGTATTTCCTTTTCTGTTCATAACTTTTACTCATTTTTAGAAACTGGACAGTTAGTCTTTTTCTTATAAATACCTAGGAATTCTTTTAATGTATTCAGGAGGTTGATCTTTTAAATGCAAAGTGATTTGAACATTTTTCAAGTTTTCATTTTTTTAAATAGACTTTATTTTTTGAAACAGTTTTAGATTACAGAAAAACTGAGAAGATAGTACAGAGAGTTCTTGGGTATCTTATACTCAGTTTCCCTTATTATTAGTATCTCACATAGTATGGCACATATGTTACAATTAATGGACTAATATTAATACATTATTATTAACTAAAAGCCGTATTTTCTTCAGATTTCCTTAATTATTACCTAATGGGCATTTTGTTTGTTTTGTCTTTGTTTTTCTCTTTCAGGATCCTATCCAAGCCACCATAATACATTTAGTTTTCAGGTCTTTGTAGGCTCTTTCATCATTCAGACTGCTATAAGTAAATACTACAGACTGGTGGCTTAACCAACATATATTTATATCTCATAGTTCTGAACACATAGAAGTCCAAGATAAGGATGCCAATATGGTGGGATTCTTGGTGAGAGCCCCCTTCTTGATTGGATCCCTTCATGGGCTTTCCTTGGTTTGTGCACTCAGAGAGAGAGGGAAAAGGAGGAAGGGAAGAAGAGAGAGACAGAGAGAGAGAGAGAGAGAGAGATCCTCTCTCTTCCTATTTTTTAAGGGCATTTATCCCATCATGAGGCTCTACCCTCATGATTAGATCTAAAACTAATTATTTCCCAAAGGCTCCACCTCCAAATACCATCACATTGGGAATTAAGCTTCAATATGTGAATTTGGAGGGATAGTCAATCCGTATCAGGCTTTCTTGACTGTGAAAGTTTGTGAGATTTTCCTTGTTTTTGTTGATCTTGACAGTTTTCAGGAGTATTGTTTAGATACTTTGTGGGATGCCATTTTATTGGAATTTTCTGATTTTTTTTTTAAGTGATTAGTCTGAGGTTATGAGTTTTGGGAAGAAAAACAAGGGTATATAGTACCATTTTCATCATAACATGTCAAGAATATATACTGTCACATGATTTATTACTGTTGATGTTGACCTTGATCTCCTGGCCCAGGTAGCATTTGTGGGTTTCTCCATTATAAAATTACTCTCTAACTCCACCTACTTTCCATACCAGTTCTTTGGAAGAAAGCTACTATGCCCAGTCCAGACTTAAGCATGGGGAGTTATAACCCTCCTACTCAGGGAGAGGAGTATCTGTGTCTATTACTTAGAATTGTTCTGCATGGAGATGTATTTATTATCTTCCCTTTATTCATTTTTTATATCCGTATGAAATCATAAGCTTTTGTTTGTTTGTTTTTTGTTCTTTTTTTTTTTTTTTTTTTTTTTTTTTGTACTTTGAGTTAAACCAATACTATTTTATACATTTTGTTGCTCAGGAAAGCTTTGTCCATTAGAAGTTCTTTCACTTGGCTCCTGTGTCTTTTTGAAATAACTCCATCAATGTCTGGTTTGTTTGAGTACTTCCTCACTTTCTAGCAATATAAGATGCTCTAGGCTTATTTTGTGTATTTACTGCCCCAGTCCTAGAATCAACCATTTCTTCAAAGAGTCCTTTTGAAGGTTCCTTTTATTGTAGAATAATGTTAGAAATCAAGGTCTGGGCACTATATTTGCTTATTGCTAGGGTGGTATTGTTGCCTTTACTCCTTCTTAGGGGACAGAGTAAGAAAATATATGTGTGTATACTGTCTTGTGTGTGTGTGTGCGTGTGTGTGTGTGTGTGATTTCTATATGCAATCATATGTAACCATATTAATTAAACATGAATTTAAAAAAAAAAGGAAAAAAAAACCCATGAGTTCATATAGATGTCTCCAACTCTAATCCCTTACCACATGGATCATTCTAGCCCCCTTCCCTTGATTAGCTGTAAATTCCCACTCCAACAGTGAAAACTTTGGTTTCCACAATTTGCCATCCACTTACTCTATTTTTCAGTTCCAATGTATGTATAGCAGTATCAAAATTGTAACTGGCCCAGAAAGCCTAAAGTACCTTGCTTATTTGTAGTCCTCTTCCCATTAGTTGTGTAGACTCAATCAATTTCCAGAGTTACTTAGGTCAGCACTTTTTCTCATCTCCTTTAGTGAGGTTATTTCATACATTTGTAATACAGTTAGATTCTATTGTCATACTCTGTCTTCCTTCTTGGGATTCCCCAACCTCCTAAATGAATTTTTAAATTTGCATACATTAAGATTCACCTTTGTACTTTAAAGGTTGATGAGTTTTGACAAGTACATAATTTTATACCACATTACAATAGTATACAAAATATTATCACTAAAAAATTTATCACCTAAAAAACTTCATGAGCTTCACCTGTTTAATCATCTCATCCTGAGGATTCCCAGAAACACTGATCTTTTTACTGTCTCTATAGTTTGCATTTTCCATAAGGTTATATAATTGGAATCATATAGCATATAGCTTTTTTAGACTGGCTTCTTTACTTAACAATATGCATTTAAGTTCCATCCATGTCTTTCCATAGCCTGGTGGCTCACTTCTATTTTATTGCTGAATAATGTTCCATTGTATGGATATACCCAGTCTGTTTAACTATTCATCTACTGAAGGACATCTTGACTGGTTCGTTTTTAATGATTATGAATAAAGCTATTATAAACATTTGTGTAGGTTTTTTATGTAGACATTAGTTATCAAATAATTTATGTAAATACCTGGGAGAATGATTGCTGAATCATTTGGCGAGTGTCTTGTCAACAACTACCATACTATCTTCCAAATGACTATACCATTTTGTGTTCCCGTCAGCAATGAAAGGAATCATTCCAAAAGCTTGCTAGAATTTGGCATTGTCATTTTTTTTCATTTTAGACATTCTAATAAGTATGTAGTCGTATCTAGCTGTTGTTGTAATTTGAAATTCCTTAATCATAAATGATATTGAACATCTTTTTGTATGTTTGTTATTGCTATGTCTTCTTTGGTGAGGTGTCTGTTTAGATCTTTTTCCCATCTTTAATTGGGTTGTTTACTTATTGAGTTTTAAGAGTTTTTCATATATTTTGGATAACAGCTCAAGTATTTTGCAAGTATTTTCTCCCAGTCAGTGACTTTTCTTTCATTTCTGTAAGGGTCTTTTACAAAGCAGTTATTAATTTAGTTAAAGTCCAATTTATCAGTTTTGTGTTTGTGGACCATACTTTTTGTGTTGTAGCTAAAAAACCATTACCAAACACAAGGTTATCCAGATTTGCTTCTATGTTTTCTTCTAGAAGGAGTATCATTTTGCATTTTACATCCAGGTATATAATCATTTTGAGTTGATTTGATTTTTAGTGGTTTTTTTACTTGTTTTTAGCATTTCTCTTATTTCTTTGTTTACATTACCTGTTTGTTCTTGTATGTTGTCAACTCTTTACATTAGAACCCTTAACTTATTAATAAATAATATTCCCTAATAATCCCCAAATCTGTGTCATATCTGATGCTTTTTTTTTTTTCCCCTTCAGACTGCATTTTTTTTTTTTTTTGGTCTTTTTTGCATTTCTAGCAATATTTTGTTGAAAACCAGACATGATGTATTAGGTAACAGGAACTAAACTAAATGGGCCTTTAGTGTAAGGTATCATGTTAATATGGTTAGGGGTTGGACTGTTTTTAATGTTAGCTGGGGTTATAGTTGCTGGAAGCTTCAATTTCCTTTAGTATACTTGCTTTTGTCTCTCCTGTTGTTTTTGAGTTTCCAAAAGAAATCCTCCTTAAATGGAATCTGGCCTTGTAGGTCTTTGAGTTGTAATCCACAGTCGATGCATAGAAAGTGTACCAGAGGAGAAACATTCTATGGTATTATGACTTAATCTTTTTTTTTTTTTTTTTTTTTTTTTTTTTACTATGGCTATATCACAGAACTGTGACCTTTACAAGTATTTCTTCATCTTTTCTCCCCCTTAGATGAGACAAGAAGGCTAGAGGGGCTGGAATGGAGTAAGTGCCCTTTCCCCAGATGGGATAAGGCTCTGATAAAGGCTCTTCCCCTGAAGAGGACTTTGTTATGGAGATTACTCTGGCTGTATTTTAATGTTTTCCTCCCATTCCTGCAGGAGACCTGAGGGAATTTTTCTTAGCTTTTCTTTGATAATCTTGTGGAATTCTGGAGGTAAAAGGCCCAAAAGCATGAGGGAGGGCCTTCCTAAAACTGTGGCTTCCAGAAATTTCTTGCACTCATACTAGTCCACAGTCAGCCTTCAACAATTTGTCAAATTAATTATTTTCTTATTTGTTTATTGCCCCAGCCACTTCTGTTCCATGTAAACTGACCTCAACTGTGATTCTTTATATTTACCTGCCTCATCAGGTTTCTAGGTTTCTCTTTCTCCGATGGGTCCAAACGTAGTTATTAATGTTGTTTGTTTCACTTTTTTTTTTTTCCTTTTTAAAGTTTATTTATTTTGGGAGAGAGAGCAGGGGGTGGCAGAGAGAGAATGCGAGACAGAGAGAATCCCAAGCAGGCTCCTCACTGATACAAGGCTCAATCCCACAAACTGTGAGATCATGACCTGAGCTGAAATCAGGAGGCGAACGCTTAACCGACTGAGCCACCCAGGAGCCCTGTTTTTTTCTTAATTGTAAAGACAGGGGTGACAACTTCCAAGACATGTTGGAGCTAAAACCCAAAGTCCTATCATTTGTTTTTTGACCTTTTAGAGTGTTTGGGGTTTTGTTTTGTTTGTTGTTGCTATTGCTGTTCTATCATGTAAAAATTTCATTATGGAATGCAGCAAATCCCAAACAACTTTAATTATCGAGATTTTATAAAATATTTGAATTTGAATATATAGTAGGGTTACTCCACTTTTTTTTAATCAGTTATCTATTGCCATATAGAAAATTAGTCCCCAAACATATTGACTTAAAGCAATAAATATGTTTGCTTGTTGTTGTTGTTGTTGCTTTAAATCTCACATAATTTCCATGGGTCAGAAATTCCGGAGCAACTTGGTTGACTCAGAGTCTCAAAAGATTTCACTCAAGGTGTCGGCCAATACTGTTGTCATCTTAAGGTTTGACCCAGGTTAGAGTATCTGTATTCAGATTGGTTCTCATATAACTTGGAAGTTACTGCCAGCTATTGCCATAGGGCCTCAGTTTTTCACCACCTGTACTTCTTCACTGATACTGCTTGAGAGTTCTTACAACCCAGTGATGACTTCCCCCAGAGATTGTAATCCAAGAGACAGCAAGGAGAAAGTAGCAGTATTTTGTAAAGTATCCTTCTATATGACACACCATTATAACCATATATTCAACTGATAGTATAGGTCAGCCCTATTCAGTATGGGAAAGGACTTTATAATAGCACGAATACTAAGATATAAGGAACATTGGACACCATATTGAAGGTAGGCTATGACATACTTCTTCAATTGTCATCCTCAGAATATTAATTACTTTTGCCAGTTTAATTCTTTATGTGAAATTTAGATTCAGTTTATACATATTTTTGTGTGTGTGCGTATGTGTGTGTATGTTTGGTGAATATTAAATTTTAAAATTAAGAGAGAATTGACACCTTCACAAAGTTGGGTCTTATACAAGAATATGACTTTCAGTTTGTTCAAATATCCTTTTATGCCTTTCATGTTTTAATGTTTTCTTCATAGAAGTTATCTGTATATCTTATCTTGTAAAATATGTTTTAGGTATTTTATCTATTTTTGTGGCTATTTCAATAGGTTTATTTCTTTTTTAACAGTTTTTTTTAATGTTTATTTATTTATTTTGAGAGAGAGAGAGAGGGAGAGAGAGTGGGGGAAAGGGCAGAGAGCTAGGAGAGAGAGTCCCAAATTAGCTCAGAGCCCGACACAAGTCTTGATCTCACAAACCGCAAAATCATGACCTGAGCTGAAATCAACAGTTGGATGCTTAACCAACTGAGCCATCCAGGCACCCCTAGGCTTGCTTCTTCTAATATACTTTTGATAATGATTTTGTGTGATAAGATAGCTATTGATTTCTGTATATTTTGTACCCTAATACTTTATCACATTATTTTATTATATAAGCAGTTGAGTAGTTTACTCTCTGGTATATTCCAGACATAGTGTTAACATATGCAAATAGTGAGAGCATTAGGTCTCTATTTCAGTTTTTGTAACTTTAAGATTTTTCTCTTCTTTAATTTTTTGGCTAGTATCCCCAGTTCAGTGCTAAATTATAGATATGCCTATAAGCATCCATGCATTGTATGAAACCCTGCCTTTGTGGCTGACATGTTGTTAAAGATATACCCATTGATTCCTATTTTATTCAATATTTTTAGCAAGAGAAATTTGAATTGTGTTAAATTTCTTTGTACTATTTATAGAGATGATGGTATGATTTTTCTCTTTATATCTGTTAATCTGATTAATTACTTTAATAGACTTCATAATACTGAACCAATCTTGCTTTATAAACATAAACTGCACTTGGTTCTGATAATAAACATTATAGTATGCTTCTGGATAATATTTGGGAAAATTGCATTAATATTTATGAGTGAAATTGATCCGTGATTTTCTTTTTGCAGATTCGGCAAGTTTTCACTTACTGATGCATCTTTTTGAGCAAAATTTAAAAAATTTTTTACATTTCTAATTCATCACTTTGTTTTTTGGTTAGTGGTTTTTGTGCCTTAATATATTTTTTTACCAGTTTTAAACTTGCAAGATATTCTACTATGCCTATTTCTAGAAGCCTTATAGCTTTAATTTTAACATGTAGTATATGCTCCATCTCAAATTAACTTTTGTTTAAAGTGCAGTATATGTTGATGTGAAATAATAAGAAATATATATATATATATACACACACACACACACATGTACATACATATATATATATATATATATATATATATATATATATGCCACTTGTTTTTAACACAGGGCTCCAAAAACTCTTGTGATATCCTACCCTAAGTGATAAGAACACTAGGAACATCTCTTGTTCTGATATTTGTCTTTGACTCCATCCTCGACATAGGGCTCCTAAAACCCTTTTATTTATGCTTTTTTTTTTTTAAGTTTATTTATTTATTTTGAGAGAGTCAGAGGTAGCGTGAGCTGGGAAGGAGCAGAGAGAGAGGAAGTGAAAGAGAAGAATTCCAGGCAGACTCTGGGCCACCAGCACAGAGCCCCATTTGGGGCTTGACCCCATGAACAATGAGATAATGACCTGAGCTGAAATCAAGAATCAGATGCTTAACTGCTTGAGCCACCCAGGCACTCCTTAAACCTTTTGAAAACCCTAAGTGATAACAAATTAGGAGCATCTTTTATTCTAATGAGGTGACTCTAGGTGGGTCTTGGGTGGCTCCTGGATGGGGGCTGGTAACCAGAAAGACCAAGCCATGTTCTTAAGGTTGGGATTTTCAGCCCCACCCTCATTCTACATGAAGAGGCCTTTATAAAAACCCCATAGTACAGGGGCGCCTGGGTGGCTCAGTTGGTTAAGCATCCAACTTCGACTCAGGTCATGATCTCACCACTAGTGGGTTCAAACCCCCCCCGTCAGGCTCTGTGCTGAAAGCTGAGAGCCTAGAGCCTCCTTCCAGTTCTGTGTCTCCCTCTCTCTCTACCCCTCTCCCACTGATGCTCTGTTTCTCTCAAAAATAAATTTAAAAAATTAAAAAAAACAAAAACAAAAACAAAACCCCTGTAGTACAGGATTCAGAGAGCTTCCAGGCTGATGAACATATCTACATGGGTGGGGGGTTGGGAGACATACCCCAACTCCACAAGGACAGACCCTCCTGTGCTCTGTACCCTCCTCCCAGACTACTCCCTGTGTATTTCTTTATCTGGCTGTTCATCTGTATCCTTTATTATATCCTTTAATAAACTACTGACCATAACTAGTTTCTTTGATCTGCTCTATCAAATTAATCAGAAGCAGCTGGATGGCTCAGTCAGTTGAGCATCCAACTTCAGGTCATGATCTCACCATTCATGAATTTGAGCCCCATGTCAGGCTCTGTGCTGACAGCTCAGAGCCTGGAGCCTGCTTCTTATTCTGCGTCTCCCTCTCTCTCTGCCCTTCCCCCACTCACACTCTATCTCCCTTTCTCTCTCTCAAAAATAATAAAAAAATTAAAAGGAGGGAAAGGTGGGGTTTTCCATTTTAGTTAAGGTAATTTCTTTTTTTTTTTCTGTACAGATATTTAATTATTCCAGTTCCATTTGTTGATAATACTTTCCTTTCAACATGGAATAATCTTGAATTCCTTTCCAAGTTGCTTAAACTTATGTATATTGATCTATTTCTGGACTTGCTTTTTCTGTCCTGTTGCTCAGTTTGTTTTGCCTCGTATCAGTACCAAAATATCTTCTTTATTATTTAGTGCAGCTTTTGAAGTCAGACAATATAAATTGTCCAATTTTGTCCCATTTTCCCAAGATTGTTTCAGCTATCCTAGAACCTTTGCATTTCCATATAAGTTTTAGAATCAGCTTCTCATTTTTTTTTTACAAAAGAAAAAAAAGCCCATTATTATTTAGAGGAGTGAGATTGCATTGAATCTATGGATTGAGCTGGGGAAAATTAACATGTTAACAATCTGTGAAATCTGTGAGCATGGTATATCTGCTCTGCTCATATATTTACATCTTCCTTAATTAGTTTATACAACGTTTATAGTTTTCATTGATGAATCTTAATCCAACTTTCATTATATTTATTCCTAACTTTTTTATGGTTTTGATGTTAATAAATGGTATTTTTAAATGTTTATATTCCAATTTTTGTGTTGACATACAAAAATGCAATTTGTTGGGGTTTTTTAAAGTTTATTTATTTATTTTAAGAGAGAGAGTGGACATGTGTGCAGGAGAGGGGCAGAGAGAGAGGGATTCTCTGGTCTGTCAGCGTGGAATCTCAGGAACTATGAGATCATGAGCTGAGCTGAAATCAAGAGTCAGACGCTTAACCAACTGAGCCACCCAGGCATCCCTACAATTTAAAAAAAAATTTTTTTTTGAATGCTTATTTATTTTAGAGAGAGAGAGACAGAGCACAAGCAGGAGAGGGGCAGAGAGAGAGGGAGACACAGAATCTGAAAGCAGGTTCCAGGCTCTCAGCTGTCAGCACAGAGCCTGATGCAGGGCTTGAACAGGGGAACTATGAGATCATGACCTGAGCCAAAGTCGGATGCTCAACCGACTGGGCCATCCAGGCTCCCCAGAACCCTATAATTTGTTTTTTTAATCTTGACCTTGTATCCTAGGACTTTGCTGCATTCACTTAATTGTTTTACATACCTTAAGATTTTTAAGTATAGGTCAAATCATCTCTGAATAAAAAGTTTGCTTTTTCCTTCCCAAATTTTGACTGTTTGTTTGTTTGTATTTAACTTGCTTTGGCCAGGAAACCCAGTACAATATGGAATAGAAATGATGAGAGTGAATATTTGGTCTTGTTTCCAATCTTCTGGAGAAGTATAAAATATTTTACCACTAGCTATGATGTTAGCTGTAGATTTGTCACAGATGTCTTCTTAGATTGAGGAAGTTTCCTCCTATTCCTAATTTGTTAAAGATTTTTTTAAGTCATGAATTAATGTTAAATTCTGTCACATGCCTTTTCTGCTTCTATTTAGATGATAATATAATTTTTAAATTTTTATTCTGATGATGTGATAAATTGTACTAGTTGTTTTCCAAGTTCTAAACCAATCTTTGATCTCTCCATTAAGCCCTGTATTCTCATGATGTATTATTTATTTTATGTATTGCTGGATTTGATTTACTAACATTTTGTTGATGATTTTTGCATAAATGTTTGGGAGATTGATATATAATGTTCCTTTGTGGAAATGTCCTCATTAGATTTTGATATCTGAGTTAGTCTGGCCTCAAAAAATGAGTTGGAAAATAGCCCCTTCTCTATTTCCTGAAAGAATTTGTGTAATATTGGTATTGATTTCTTCTTATACACTTGCTAAAATTCATCAGTCAAGTCACTTGGGCCTAGTTTATTTTGGAAAGGTTTTTTATTTTATTTATTTACTTTTGTTTTGTTTCACTTTTTTTTTTTTTTAATGTTTAGTTTTGAGGCAGAGAGAAAGAACGCAAGCAGGGTAGGGACAGAGAGAGAGGGAAAAAGAAGATCCTAGGCGGTCTCTGTGCTGACAGCAGAGAGCCCGATGCTGGGCTCAAACTCACAAACCCTGAGATCATGACCTGACCTGAAGTCAGATGCTTAACAACTGAGCCACCCAAGTGCCTTTTTTTGGAAAGGTTATTAATTACAATTTCAGTATCTTCCGCATCCCAAATTTTCTTTTTCTCCCCCTTGTGTTGGTTTTCAATTGCATTTTCCAATATATTTGTCCATTTTGTTTAAATTCTTGAATTTATTGGGGAAAAATTTTAAACAATGTCTTATTATTCTTCCTGTGGTATATGTAGGGTATTACCTCTTTCCTTTCTGATACTGGTAAATCTCTCCTCCTTCCCCTTATTTCCCCCCACTCCTCCTTCTCCCATTTGCCCCTTCCCCATTCTTTTCCTCCTCTTCCTCTCCCTTCTTTTTCACTTTTTCTTTAATTTGCCAGTTTTATTAACCTTTTAATGGATACTTTTTGACATTGTTAATTTTCTCTATTGTTTGTTTTCTATTGCACTGATTTCTACTTCACTCTTGACTTTATATTTCCTGTCATGTGTTTTCATTATCATTCTGTTGAACATAAATTATAATTTACTTCTGGTCTGTTTAATATGTTCTTATTTAAAAGTACATTTCAGGGACACCTGGGTGGCTCAGTCATTTGAGAGTCTAACTCTTGATTTCAGCTCAGGTCATGATCCCCAGGGTTGTGGTATCGACCCCTACTTTGGGCTCCTCACTGAGCATGGAGCCTGATTGAGATTCTTTCTCTCTCCCTCTGCCCCTCTCCCCCACTTGTGCATGCTCTCTCTTTCTAAAATAAAAAATAAATTAATTAAAAAAATAAAAGTATGTTACATAAATTATATCCATATGGGGATTTCTATCTTGGTTTTCTTGATTTCTAATTTAATTCTGTTGTGATAAGAGAACATACCCTGTATACTTCAGAAAGTATGAAATTTATTGAGGCTCATTTTATGGTCCATATTACAGTTGTTCTTTGTATGTGTTCTATCTGTGCTTGAAAAGAATATGTATTCTGCTGTTGGGTGGAACATTTTATATATGCAATCCTTATAATACTTAGGTCAAGTGGTTTGGGAGTTTCAATCATATTTTCAATACCTTCACTGATTTTTTAGTCTATGTTATCTACTGAAGGAGGGATGTTAAAAATACTTAAGATTATAGATTTGTTTATTTCTGCCTTCAGTTCTGTCTTTAGTTCAATTTTTGCTGAATATGTATTAAAGTACTGTGATTAAGAGTTAAATATTCAAGATTGTTGTTTATTCTTGGTGAAAATTGAACTTTTATCATTATACAAGTGACTCTTCTCCATAATAGTCCTTTCCTTTAAGTCTCCTTTGTTTTATATTATTATAATCAAACTAGGATTCTTATATTTAGTGCTTGTATAATGTATCTTTTTTCCATATTCTTTTATTTGCTACTATCTAAGTTTTTTTTTTTATTTTTAGTCATATCTTGTAAACCATATATAGTTGGGTCTTATTTTTTATCCAGTCTATCAATCTGTTTCATTTAGAAGTTTAGGACACTTAATTTTTTTTAATAAGATGTTTTTAAAGTTTATTTTATTTTTTTTGAGAGACAGAGAGAGAACACAAGCAGGGCAGAGGCAGAGAGGGAGGGAGGAGAGAGAGAATCCCAAGCAGGTTTCACAATGACAGTGGGAAGCCCAATGTGGGGCTCAAACCCATGAGCCATGAGATCATGACCTGAGCCAAAACCAAGAGTCAGGCGCTCAACTGACTGAGCCACCCAGGTGCTCCTAGGCCACTTAAATTTAATCTAATTATTGATATGGATGAATTTGAATTTACCCTCTAATTGTTTTCTACTTGTCCCACTTGTATTTTATTTCTTTTTTATCTGTGTGAGCACAATTGAGCTAAGTATCTTTTAGTATTTCATTTTATCTCCTCTACTGACTTTTGAGCTATTGATATTTATCTATGGATTAAAAATGTGCATCTTTAACTTACTACAGTCTACTTTCAATTGTTTATTATAAACCTGTATTGTATAATGTAAGAATAATACAAATTGTGTTTTCCTTTTTTGCACACCTGCCCTTTCCATCCAACACACACACATACACACACACACACACACACACACACACACACACACACACACACAGTTTAGGAACCAAGCATTGAATGGGAGCTGTGTCGACTAGGAATAAAGAAGCAAAAGCCTTAGTTTCCGCAGGAGACCACTGCACAGGCAACACGTGTGAAAACTTATGCAAATAACTTTCCTGAGCAGGCAAACACAAAGACAAGCTCCAGGCTCTGAGCCGTCAGCACAGAGCCCAACATGGGGCTCGAACCCATGAACCATGAGATCATGGTCTGTGCCGAAGTCAGATGCTTAACTGACTAAGCCACTCAGGTGCCCCTAAAGCCAAAAAATTAAAAATATGATGTTAGATTAAAATTATTAATGTACCCATCACTTGGATTTAATACATGGTAAGATTTGTACTTCTGATTGATTTTCTTTTTAATTTTTTTTAATGTTTATTTTGAGAGAAAGAGCACAAGCAGGGCAAGGGCAGAGAGAGAGAGGAAGACACAGAATCCAAAGACTCCAGGATCTGAGCTGTCAGCATAGAGCCTGACTCGGGGCTGGAACTCACGAACCATGAGATCATGACCTGAGATCATGACCTGAGGTGAAGTTGGATGCTTAACTGACTGAGCCACCCAGGCACCCCTTGATTTTTCTTTTTAAAACAATTAAATGTTACAAATACATGTAAAGCCTGCCCTTCTCCACCTTATTCTTCTCTTTCTCTTCTTTCTTATAATTAGAATGCATCTTTCTGGATCATGGTTAAGAAAGGAAAAAAGAAAGTATATCCTCTAATTGTCTGTGATATCTGTTAATAGTGTGGTTCAAATAGTTTACATCCTTTCTAATTTTTTTAACATATTTAGTCTTTCAGTTCCTAAGACATGCATTAAAATCTTTCACTATGGTTTTGGATTGTAAATTCCTTCAATTTAATTCAGTGTTTCAAATATTTAAGATTATTCCATTAGACCACAGGAGATCATGATAGTTGCATCTTATTTTTTCTCTCTCTCTCTTTTTTTTTTTTTTTTTTTTTTTTTTTGTTACTCTATGTAGTAACCTTATCCTTAGATTCAGTGTAGGGAAAAGTTTTAATTTTAACCTTATCACTAACTTAGGTTATTTAATGTCTCTGCATTGCAGTTTGAATATATATAAATGGGGGTAATTATATAACCTTTTAGTAAAATGGAGGATTAAATAAATGAGTTCAGTTTAGTAGTAGTTTGAGGATTAAATGAGTTAATACACATAAAGTATTCAAAAAAGTGCTTAGCTTGTGATAAGTACAAATATCTATTAAGGTGACAGGATGCTGTCACTTTTCTATGGTCTCAGAGTTTAGGCAGAGGTCTCTACAACCAAGAATATTACAACAGGTATCAGTGTCCCCTCATTCCATAGTAAGGTGCCAATTCATCTATATAGGACATAGTAAGAGTTTGACCTTTTAACTAACTTTTGATCTTTACTCACCTTGAAATTGTATGAAAGGAAGGAAGTTGAAAAGACCCATTGCAAATTTCTTTATAAAGTTATCAGAGTGGCTCCATTTCTAATCCTGGAAGGGCCTAAAACAGCAGTTAGTTAAAGGAAAAGAAATTAGACCAATAAAATAAAGAAAAGAAATCACCCAAGCTTCCACATCATAGATGATTTGATCTAAGATAGGTTATAGTTGGCGGAAGTAAGCTTTAATTATGTGGACGCTTGGAGGTTTTAAATTGGACAGAAATTTTCACTCTCTAAGTGACAGAAAAACCTATGGAAAAAATCCTCATTCAGGAGACAGAAGGAAAAGTCCACAAATAAATATTCAGGGAGAGTAACAAAAGAATGTAGTTGCTTTTCCTCACCTTTGACTGAATCTACTTATCAATAAACCACTGATTAGTCTAGGTTTTGGTCTTTGGTATACAGTCAATTTGTTTAAATATATCCAGGAAAAATAGAACAGATTCTTATTAAATTTATATAAACAATTACATTACCTTGCTAAGTAATGAGACTCAGAAAAAGTATGTGTTTCTGAATTTTGAGGAGATAGAATCAGATACCATTTAGAAATGTTTCATTTCACTTTACAAAAGTATGGTCTTATAAAATTGAAGGTTAGAGATAAGTAAAGAAGAAAGTGACTAAACCTTTTTATATATACAGAAAAGAATATAAATTAATGTAATTCTAACAATATTCCTAACAAATAACCAAAATAAAATTCCCTTTGTCCATTTATTCAGACCAATATTAATTCTTGTTTTATTAACTCTTGGGTTAACAGTGAACTTTGATGGAGTATGTTCACTTTCAGACTG
>NC_064810.1:97907944-97936703 GCF_023721935.1 Panthera uncia | reverse complement strand
TTGGGACAGAGAGAGACAGAGCATGAACGGGGGAGGGGCAGAGAGAGAGGGAGACACAGAATCGGAAACAGGCTCCAGGCTCCGAGCCATCAGCCCAGAGCCTGACGCGGGGCTCGAACTCACGGACCGCGAGATCGTGACCTGGCTGAAGTCGGACGCTTAACCGACTGCGCCACCCAGGCGCCCCATAGTCTGAAAGTTTTCTAAGCAGCATAAGCTTAAAGCTATTTACCCAAGCATATATTCTTTGAACTATTGAAGTAACAATAGTTCAGAGTATCTGGTATAGTCCTTTTTATGAGGTGCTAAAACTGTCTTTGTTGAAGATACTAATTCTAGTCTGAAACTTATAATATATATAGCAGAGCCTTCTGGCAAATATCAGGAAGGAAAAACCTGTTGGATAATAAGACTCAATTTATTATAATAATCAAGAGTATGAAGATGAGGAAAAGTAAAATTCTCTATTGGGGTATAGTAAATAACTATAAGAGTCTGATCAATATTTTAAATGAAGGGCAAGAATATCCTATGGATAATGAGGACATTAGCAAAACTCCAGGGCCTTCTCCAAAAGAACACAATTTGTGAAATATTAACATTAATATCATTTTCCCTATAAACTTAGGAAAGGTAACTTAGGATATTTAGGAGTATCTCTTCTGACTTGATAGTTCTACCTGGGTAGTTCTTACAATGGTATCGAGCTAATAAAGCAATATGGAGCCTGATCATTCTAGAACCCTCCCCCATTATAAGGTGAAATACCAAATTTTTTAGGTTTCCTGGGGTCCTCTGGGAAAATAGTTTTCTTATTTCCTCTGAAATAGTTTAAGCTGTAAAAGAAAACCAGGAAATTTTATTTCTAGCCTTTAACTTAGGATCTGAAGACAAAATTAAAAGAACTGTTAAATGATATGAGGTCATTTAATCAAGTTAAGATATTAGGTGCCTGAGAAATTATACTTGTTTACCTACTTAATCAAAGTGATGAAATGTTTTAAAATAAACATAATGAAAGTAGCAATATTATAAGTAACTCTAGTCTTTCACAAGGGAGAAACCTTTGTTATTTGTATTTTTGTGTATCATTGTCTTTATTTTAAGTATTTAAGGATGTGATAAAGTTAACACGAAATAGAGACAATTATTCTAGAGAGACCTGAAACCATATGTCTATCTGGGTAAATTACACAGAAGGTAAAGAGTAATTTCTACCATTCTATGTTAATAACTCAAGAGGCACCTGGGTGGCTCAGTCCTTTAAGCATCCGACTTCAGCTTAGGTCATGATCTCACAGCTCCTGAGTTTGAGCCCCATGTTGGGCTCTGTGCTGACAGCGCAGAGCCTGGAATCTCTTTCGGATCCTGTGTCTCCCTCTCTCTCTGCCTCTCCCTTGTTCATACTCTGTCTCTCTCCCTCTCTCAAAAATAAATAAACATTAAAAAATTAAAAAAAAAAAAGAAACCTCTAAGACCAATTTATCATTTTAACAGAGATAAAGTCAAATACAATATTTAGGAATAAAGAATATAAGCTTTCTTTCCTTATGAATAAACCCATCAAAACTGAGCCACCTTTGGCAAAATGTTACCACATTTCATTTCTTTTTTTCAGACTTTAATGTATGCAGATATTTTTAACCAAGGCAAGTAGAAATAATTCTTTTTCTGCCAACTACAACTTTTTATAGCTACCCTAGTTTTGTTTCACTATCCCCTTTCACATTCTAAACTGCAAACAATTTAAGATGAAACTACTCTTTTTATCTTGATGAACTAAAATACATTCCATTACCTTGTCTACACATTCATGTCACTGTCACCATTGTCCCAAGTGTAGTTTCAACTACCTGCAGTAATTACAGCTTTTAACCAAAATAAGTAATTTCGATTTCACTCAGCAAACTGAGAAGCTGATAATTCAGATCGCTCAAATATAAGCCGCCAGACCACCAAAGCTGACTCAATGAAGTCATGCAGGTCAATTGACATCATTTTAAAGTTGCAAATGTGAACTCACTCATTATCATAACCCAAAGATACAGTATGTAAAATTTTATATATACTTTATGGTATATAAAAATGAAAACAAAAAGTATATAAATTTAAAATGATGCTTAATAATCAGTACTTCAATATTTAGTCATACTCTGAAATTAAGATCCCAACAATTATTCATAGTTTTAAGTTACCTAAGAATCTTGAAATTTTGGTTTGTCTGACATAGTATAATTATATAATTGTATTACTGTTATAAAAATGTTTATCATAATTATGATCAAATTTAGTTGAATACAAATAAACTATTTATATTCTTAAAATTTAGGAGTAATATTTATTTAGGAGTAATATTGGCTTATTTGATCAATAAACCAATATAAGTTTAGGAAGTTCAGATGAACTAGTTTGTTCATGAAAAAAACAAATCCACATCTTTTAAAAATACAACAATTTTTTATATTATGCCCATAATAATAAACCCAAGCCTAACACATAGAGCTATTTATATTTTTTAAGTATTAAATGAGCCTAATTTGTCAAAAAAACACTGTAATTACATGAATTTGGATTTTTTATAAATGTTTCTGAGATAGCAGTTTCCGTAAAAAGAATTTTTTAAGATGTCTAGCATCGTTAAGGTACTAGAAGCTCACTTTCCTTATTTTCTATTTTCCTCATATTCTTAGCAATGTTAGACTTATGTATGAATGTATCTATGTTCTTAAGACATGTAACGCAATCAGAGTAGAGCTACTTTAAGGAACTTAATCATCTAATTTATTAATGCCCTCTGGTGGTAGGAAAAGATGTCACTCTCACACCATGAAAGATAAGTTTTTCTGAATTACAGAGAGCTTATGATTTTAGTTCTACAACATCAGTCACAGTTAACAGGTTAACCATAAACAAAACCTACCAGCTCAGATATCAAAAAGCTATTTCCCTTCCCAGTAGGTATTGAGATTTGAGTTCATAAGCAGATAACAGAGATAAATAAATAAATAAATAAATAAATAAATAAATAAATAAGACTAGCAAAACATTCTTTGTCATCTCTCATTGAACAGAAAATGGATCACCATCATCCATCTGACAGAGATCTTTGAATGGTCAAACCATGAAACCAAATTCCCAATTAGCACAGCCATCAATGAGAACAACTTATCAGCTTTGCACAAGTCAGACACGAAACCAAAACACAAAATCACTAGGGGAAAAAAATTAAAAAGCACCACTAGAGCATCAAGAAATATTAAGTTCTGGGTTTCACTGTGAGAGTCTAAAAAAGTCTTCCCTGGGCTTACCCATCCCATGAGGTACACTTGTCTGGAGGCAGTTTTTCTTGACATCATCAGATGAGTCCACTGGAGCATCACAATAAATAACTTACACAATTGCGAAAGGTTCAAAAAAAATGGTTCTCATGCAGATATAAAATAAACGTGTGAAATATTTATTCAACTCAATAGTTAATGAGGGAACCAACACCATAATAAAGACATACAAAGGAGTGTTTTTCAGAAGCTAGGATTTTTAAGCAATGATAGTATATGATTCAAACTGGTTAGTGCCCATAACCTTAAGTTTTGGGGAGATATTTTTTAACAGAAAAAATTATATGCATTTCTTCCAGTCATAAATTCACACATTAACCTGGTACCCTTTAGAGTGTAAAAGAGCCCTATAAATAGAAAGCCTGAAAAAGTCAAGCCTAGTACAGCACTGACGAACACTTAGTAATCTCCATGTTTTAACTATCTTGTCTATCTCCATATTTCATGTAATTTTCTTCACCAGGATCTATTTTAAATTGTTCCTTTTCCATTATTCATTTTCTTGTTTATGGTTTTATCTTAATCTCACTGAGTATTGGAATTTTTATCTTTGTATCCTCAAGTTTTTCTGTGCCTCTTAGTATCATTTATTCTATTTTCATTTTTATCCTTTACATTTATTTTATTGCTTTTTTTCTCCACTGTCCAATTATCATTGATTCTTCATTCACACTGATGGGTGAAATGTATTGACTTGTATAGGGGACCAGCAATGATTTTTATTATGACATTAGTAGTTATATCCTTAATAGCCCTTAGTTTTTCATGGAATGGAGACTGTATGTTCTGTGTAAGTGGACAGTATATTTTTATAACCAGGGTTTCCTGTGGAATGCATGAACAACAAAAAGATAATTAAGTCATTGACATCCAACATTTCCAAATTAAAGTGGATTTGTTAGATGGTATTCTTTAACATCATTCATTTTTCCTTAGTTGCGTTTGTTTTCCTTTTGTTTTAGGATTCCCCCCCCCCCCCCAAACTGATGAAGTAGCTTAGATCTGTTCTGTTCTTCTCTCATCTGGGAATCTAACCAGAAGTCCTCCAAAGGCTATATCTTTCTTCTACAGAGAGTTTGACCTTAAGACAAAATCCACTCCTTCCTTTTGATGGTTTAAGAAGGGAAGAAGGCCCAGCTGCTCTGGATACTGTTACTCCTCAGCCTCTTGCTGTGTGCATTTGTTGATTCAGAGGTTGTAGCTTCCCCAAAGTTCTCTTAGAACTGACAGTATATACCTTGTTTTTCTCAGGCTAAGATTTTACTGTCATGATTTCTCCACCACCCAAATACATATATGCCTTTTATCTTTCAGGTCCTCTGTGGTGATTCTTCTTTTTCCAGTGCTATTGTGGTTTCATTATTTTTTAACTTATTATTTTTATAATATCTTTTTTGTCATTTAAATTAAAAACTTAGAATTGAGAGTAGGAAACATTTGTGCTTAGTCTGCATTTTCACCCAGAATTTAATCTGCTATAACCTAACACTTATTTTTATTTTGACTAGGCTGTGTGAATTATATTGAAATAAATTACTAAATGTACAGTTGAATAATAGAAACATATTTGGTAGTGATAGATCGTTTTCACTGCATGCAAATATTTGAAACACTATATGTTAACTGTATTGGGAGGAGAAAGTTTCCCTCTCTCTATTTAGGCCCAGTGTTTGGGGGTCTGCACATTAACTGACAATAAGCAAATAAAGAGACAAGACAAAGTCTATTCAAACTTGTGCATGGTAGTTGGTCAGTGGTAAGCAATTTACTGAATAGCCAGAAGGAAAGGTTTATATACGAAATCAACAAAAAATGGAAGGGGGAATTAAAGCTTCAATGAGAAGATAAGAAGTTTCTACTGTATTTTTTTTTATAGTATTAGTAGATAGCCTGTCTCCATGTGGGCTGAATTCATGGGAAACTTCCTTTGAGAGAAGTTAATGACAGGTATGTTTTCAAGGGGTTCTGCTTTAGTCAGATAAAGGAAGTTCAGGTAAGAATTTTTCTGCATCTTCTGTAGCTTGAATGCTTTTACTTTATAATGATATTATACCAACTCCTAGAATCCAGGTGAGTCCCTACATTCCTATTTGAAACTTCCCTAGAAGTTGTGTGCGCACACACACACACACGGGCTTGCACACACAGCTGTACTGATTGGTGTAGAGAGAGATTTAGGTTAGAAATTACGAGGTAAGAAATCTGCAGAGGGGGAAATGAGCATTGATTAGAACAAGGATGAATAAGCAAGGAAAGGACAAATCTAAGGAAACTGCTTCTCATCCCACTGAACCAGTCTCTCAGTCCCGGGAATAGGTAGATCAGTTTAGTTTAATAGTTGTGTCTCATTTAAGGAGGTAGTGATGCAGATGGGAGAGCATGGTGCCCATCAAAGTTAGGCTTCTATATGGTGGGAATAACCAAGCATTGCCTCATAAAGTCCATCTTAGTTCCTTAAAACCGTCTAATTGCATCTGATTCTATGCACATCATTCTCAAATATGACATTCCAGTTAAAGCCTTGATAATATGATCAATTTTCCCAGGTGTGCCCTGTAACAAGGAGAACAGATTCTCATTGAATTTATGCAGATAACTGGATTACCATATAAGAATACTTAATGACAGTTTCTGAATTCTAGAGGGATCAGGCAGGGAAAAAAGATAAATGTTTCATTTCTGTTTACAATAGTATAATCTACTAAATTTCTATAAGTTATGGCTAGCTTAAGATGAAAAAAAAAGAGTTCCTTAAATCTGAAAAATAGAACATTGAAGAAACAACAATGTTCCCCCAAAAAAGTTCACAAAAAAACTTATAATAGTCATTTATCACTTTATTTACTTCCATACAATTAATTTTTGTTCCACCTGATCTTGAGTTAGTGGTTTCACAAACTCATCACCTTCCCCATCAGTTTTAGAAATCCTTATCTGGTTCAGTGGTATTATCTAAAAGTTATTAATGCTATCAGAATCCTCTGCCACAGAGCACCTGTCTTAGTCCTTTCCAGGGGTCTCTGAGACAGTCCCTTTGTTGAAGATGAAGCATTCTGGCTTATAGTTTATTGAAAAGCTTTCAGGTAAAACAATAACTATCTGTGGATGACAAGAGATTCAAAATAGCTGTGGTTAAAGATCTGAATAGAGTTTATTAAAATAGTTGACAAGGAAATTTAGTTGTTTTTATGACATAACATTTTAAATAAATGGAATTATGAATTATAACATTATACCATTGTTTTCTACTATCAGACAAAGCAGCATTAATGACATATTGTAAACTGCTAGGGCATTGAAAATTTTCTAGAAATTTTAGGGGCACTTGGGTGGCATCATCAGTTGACCATCCTACTCTTGACTTAGGCTCAGGTCATGATCCCAGGGTTGTGGGATTGAGCCCCACATGTCAGGCTCCACACTGAGTGGGGAGCCTGCTTGGAATTCTCTCTCGCTCTCTCTCTCTCTCTCTGGCTCTGTCCCTCTCCCTTGCTCACATTCTCTCTACAATTTTTTTTAATCTAGAAATTTTATATAATTCCTGAAATATTTATATTGATAGTATCTACCCACATAAATACAACCTAGAGGGAAAAGTTAAGCATCTCTTCTTTTTTGACAATACTTTTCATGCCAGCCAACATATAAATGAGCATTATTATTTGAAATTATTTAGAAAAACAAGCACAATTTGCTTTCCTGGGGCTCCAGCCTCTAGATGGTAAATCATGAGACTTCTTGGCCTCCATATTTGCATAATCCAATTCCTTATAATAAAGTCCATAGATACATACAGAGATAGATACAGAGATAAAGATAGATATTTCCTATTGGTTCTGTTTCCTCTGGAGAACCCTGACAAAACACTTTTCACACCAATTTTTTTTCCCTTCACCATTATTGTTTATAGCAGTTGTATTTATATACATTGATTATAATTTTTAACCATTAGTAACCCTTATTTTACAGAAAAAACTAGAAAATAGAAAATTATGAATCATCTGTCATATACCAGCATTCTTAGTAGATTAGCAAATTTTATGAATGTATCATTTCACAATTTCTAGAGGCATATGCTTTCTTATAATATATATCTTCAATGTGACAGAGAGAACATGTTTATTAACTGACCCAAAAATCCTTAGTCTCTCTGTCAAAAGTAAAAAATACATATGTTCAAAATTATGTTTAGTAATTAATATTTCAGTATTTGATCTCACTTAGAAACAATCTAGGTATTTATCGAACATCTATTACTTAATGTCAAACAACTCTAAGGTTTCAAGTTACCAAAAAGATCTTGGAAACTACTTTTAGGCAGACATATAAAATAAAATTATTCTAGAAATACAGTTTGTCAGAACAATGACTCAATTTGATTACAATCTATCTGTGAATTTTATTATCTTAAACATTTAATAGATTTAATTTTAGCTTATTTGACTCATAAGCCCAGGGAGAAAAATAATGTATGTCTGTATTAGCTGATGTTGACAATTCTGAGGACATGCCTGTTTTATTAAACCAAATAACATTGATGTGTTCACCAAAGGCTTATAGAAGTTGATGGGGTCTTGGGGTGATGGTGGGGTTCAGAGCCGATGGCCAAGAAAGAATTCTTGAAGATGTCTTTGGTACTTTATTAAAGCATGGGGACAGGACCCTTAGACAGAAAGAGCTGCACTGGGGTTGTGCAGAGTGACTGCTTACATACTGTGTAGTCTTGGGGGAGGTAAAGTCTAGAGGAAGTTTCTTAAAGGGATTTCCATATCCTAAAGAGGATTTACAGATTACTGGAGACCTAACTATTGTCAAGCTAAGGTTGTTTTTCCCTCTAGCAGAGAGTTATTATTAAGATGGTAGGGAGTTCCTGATTAGGCTTTGATGAGATATTTGGAAACTGATGG
Organism: Panthera uncia; assembly: GCF_023721935.1. NCBI lineage: Eukaryota > Metazoa > Chordata > Mammalia > Carnivora > Felidae > Panthera > Panthera uncia. The sequence goes on along the minus strand of NC_064810.1, from coordinate 97,928,458 downwards.
AGACTATCAGTTTAACCACTTGTTTTCTACCCTTTCCTTTGTTCTTGGGCAGCTAGGAGTGCCTGAGGAATATCACACCTATACCACCTTGGGGAGGGGGGTTGTGCTAGCTTGTGCTTGGCCCTCAGCTTGCCTTATGGTTACTCATCAGAAACCACATGGATTTAAAAAACATTTGGCTCAGTACCTGTATTTCTGAGAGTTCTAGAAGAAATATTTATGTAAGAATAGAAGTCCTTTATTAATTTGGCAATACCATCTGAAGATAGGAAAATTTCACATATACAGAACATATATACATACAGATAGACAAATGCAAGTGGAGATCATTATGGTTTTCATTATAAAGTTTTAGCAATGGGTCAGAGATAAATACAATAGAACACAATTCACTGGTTTATATATGAGTTAGTTCTTATCTTTGCCCCACTTTATATTTTTATCTGAATTGTGTTTCTGGCAGATGGAACAAGTTGTTACCTGCTCTATAGGAGGGTTAAAACTTTCCATCAGTATTTGTGGAGACTTAAATTTTCTTTTGTCCTATTATATAATCTTATAGAGGCTGTGAAGTAAATTTTGTTCCCAATTAGCTCTTTAATTTTTTTTCTTTTTCTTTTTTTGAGGCTCTCTGAGTCCCTTTAACCCCTCAGGAGTGGCAAGGGGGACTAAAATTCCAATAACTAATGAAAACTGAGAGCCTGGAGTAGGAAAAGATGGTTTTAGTGGAGCCAGCATGGGAGATTTACATTTTCTTAAAGGAGTCACTGAACTTCTAAATTATCCATGGAGGTACCTTCAAACAAAGAAGCCTGGAATTATAACCCAGCTTCAGTGTGTCCTCCTTTTAAATGTGACTCAAACCAATATATTCCATTTGTATTGCTTAAGCATGGATACAAAAGGTATCCCCAAACCAGGTACAAAAGTTGCAATCTCCCCCTCTACCCATACCCACAAATAACCAAGGAGAAAGAAAACAAGGACCATAATTTCTACAGGCAGTAAGCAAAAGCAACAGGAATGAGACAACAGTACTTATTATTATTATTATTATTATTATTATTTTAGATTCAAACAAAATCCCTAGCAATTGTCAGTAAGATGCCACCTGCAAATGGGGTGTCCAAGCTGCCACATTTTTGCCTGGATGGCTATAAATTCTTGGGCTCCCAAGCTGACCTTCAATCACAGATCTGATAGTCTATGTCCCCCAATCCCACACCAAGCATGCCGAAAACTAGAGAACTTTCTCTCTGGATCCAAACCAAATTGTTAAGATACAAAATGAAGATGTTAAGGAAAACTTCATCCAGTTTCATTGGTGACCCACAAACTCACCAGTCTGTGAGGTGCACTCGAACAACAGACTTATAATATAACCTACACCTGTGCTCTACCCTATGATTCTCCTCCTTATGATAAACAACAACACGAAAAGGTGGACTCAAATGGGAAACAACAGTATGTATAACGAGCCACAATAGCTAAAGAACTAGTTCTAAACCCAAAGTTTTGTGCTTTATATCTGAAAAAAAAAAAAACTCTCTTTTAGAAAAGACAAGGAGAGTCTCTTACTGTCCTTGTTCAATCAGACCCCGAGCAGAGGTGCAGGAATCTGACAAGTAAAAATAGTTTACCTTTGCTGGCTTGGTCAGAAGCCCAGGATCTCAGGTGTGGCAGTCTCTGGGGCTGGCAGGTAGTCCCAGCCATCCTATCTTAGTGATCAAAACTGTTGGGAGGACATATTTTCCTCTTCTGATTTGGGTCCATTAATGGAGGCCTACAAATTAACTCACCATAAATAGATTCACAGGACAAAAGCAAAGTTTATTTACACTTGCACTTGGGGAGTTACTCAGAAATAATTAGTGACTCACTGAATAGCAGGAGATACAGGTTTATGTATCAAACTTAACAAAAGAGGGGAGGGTTTAGGGCATCAATGGGAAGATAGGAAAGGTTCTACTGGGCTTTTTTCATGCTAATGTCTCTGTGGCAGCTGAATTCACTGGAGAATCCCTCAGAGGAGGGTCAATGGCAGCTGTATTTTCAGGAGACTCTGCTTTGGTCCGATAAAGGAAGTTCAGATAAGATTTCTTTTTGTACCTTCTATAGTCAAATGTGTTCACTTTATAATAATCTTTATACTAACTCTGGAGCCCAAGTGGGTCCCCACAGATGATTTATATACCATTTCAGAAATTTTTAATTAGGTTGGATTGAATTTAAACAACTAACAAAAATATATCAATTCTGGGATAGAGATGATCATTGAAAACAAATTAATTAATTGTTCAGGACATACACATATAAAATTAGTAAATTATTAGAAATATACAAATACATTGTAAGAAATTTCCTCCAATGCTTTTTCTCAGTTTATCTGAAAATATGACATAATGATAATTATGAATGAAATGAATGCCAGCTAATTCTCATCAAGAACAATAGAAATATTATTATATCTTATTTTTTAAGTTTAAGTATTTATTTTTTGAGAGAGTGCAAGCAGGGGAGGGACAGAGAGAGGGGAGAGAGAAGATCCCAAGCAGGGTTCACTCTGTCAGCGCAGAGCCTGCTGTAGGGCTTGAACCCACGATCCGTGAGATAATGACCTGAGCCAAAATCAAGAGTGGAACACTTAACCAACTGAGCCACCCAGACTCCTCTATATCTTAATTTTTAATGCGTAATTTCAAAGCATGTTTCATAAGAAAATTTACAAAATTTAAATAAAGCCTAATTCTTAAGAAGAGAATGATGACCGTGATAAGAACTTGAGTTTGACTTTTTCTGTTCATATTCTAGTAAACCACTTGGCAGAATATCAGAATGTTTCTTGTCATTGTCTTTAATAGTATTGTTATGACTATTATAACCTGAGATGTGTAATTTAAGAAATGATGAGAAGACAATTGCAAATAGGGTGATGCATGCATTTACACATTTTTCTATAGATTAAAAGACAATTTCCTCATAATGTACTGGAGTTTGGTAATCTGATTCTTTCCTATAATTATACTTTGCTAAAATTTACCATTATTTTCCAAGAGTCTAAATCTAAGAGCCAAGAAAGTGTTAAGGTAACATTGTATAAGACAGGTTGTCAAATACATATGTATCAGCTGCATTTTCTTTCAAGTACTTTGAAAAGAGTCATAATCCATCTTTACAAAGACTATTGGAATGGTATGCTTCTGTTTGTTTTGTGGTTGTGTCCATGTTAAAATATGGAAAACACCCTCCCTATTCATGTATTACACATCAATTCACACCTTCTTTTACATTTTTTTTTAGATTTGTGCTCTAAAATTGAAGGTTTGTTGCATTAAAATGCAAGCCTGACTGGCACTGAATCCCTTTAAGAGAGAAAACAGTTGAAAGAAAAGGAGAAAGACATGGGAAGAAAGAGGAAGGTGAAGTGATGTCAGGGAAAATAAATGCTCATTTTACTCAAGAGCATGTGAAAGCAAAAGTGGTGGATAAAGGATGAAGAGGAATTGGGAACATTTGGTAGTTTGATGCAATCTGAAAGAATTTTAATGATAAGGGAAATGTGACTTTTTCCTGTTTCTATTCATCTTCTTCTGGTGTTTTCTCTGTGGTTACCTTGCCTTGCCTCTTTAAAGGGAAATTGAGCCTTATCTCTCTCCTTCACTCTCCTGTGTCTTTAGAACTTTCAGAGGCATTTGTTGTCATTGACAGACATATTATTGTCTTTCTTATCAGACACTTTGGTAACATTTTTTTTTTTTTAATTCATAGTCTCTACATCTGTACCTTCCTTTTGTTTTCTCTTTGTAATAACCCTACTGAATAGCATCTCTTTTCCTTCCCTTCATGCTCTTTTGTTTTCTTCCTTGTTTCACTGACCTCTACTCATTCTGACATTTTGTGCAGTTCTGTGCCACAAATACCTCTGACTTACATAAGTCTCTCTTCCTTGTCACATTTTTTGGATATTTTGTTGCTGGAAAAAAATTCACCTCTCCCGATTACTTATCATTGGCTATCAAGTCACCTTAGTAATTATTTGAAAATAGTTTTTTTAATGTATTTTAGGATAATATTAACAGATAATTTTCAGGTACAAGGTGAAATTGACTCTTGTGTTTGCTCTTACAAGGTGGATTTCCTTATGTGCTACAGTTAACATTTTAGCTGTGAGCTGGAAGTTTTACTTGTAGGAATCCCACATGATCCTGGTTTTGTGTACATTTGCTGGCTCCCTTGGCTTCAAGTTTCTTAAGTGCAGAAATTCCTGAGTGCTTATCCAAGCTATCACTGCTATTTTAGTTTAGCTTTTAAAATAGTTCATATATTCTCTTTATTTTTCAGGGAATCACTTACTATGGTTATTGTGTTTGGATTTATCTTTAGCACATTTTTAGATGTTAAAAAACAAAATTCAGTTGTGTAAATTTGAAGATCTAATGGGCTTTATTCAATGATTCATGAATTGGGCAGCATGCCATTTAATAGGTAGAAAGGAGTAGATTTGCAAATTGGAAGACTTTTATAGGCAGACATGGGGCAGGAAAAAGAAGTTATTAGTACAAGAAAAAAAAAAGGATTGTTTGAGGCAAGGTCACCTTCCTTTTGGGGAAAGAGTAGGTCTCTATCATGCACATTATCTCACTAGTACAGACCAGAAAATTCCAAATTGAGTGGTTAAAAGTTATATTCCTACAGTTAAGTCTGCTTTGATGTTGTGGAGGAAAGTGACTACATATTTGATCTGTTTTTCCTTTTTCCTTCTTTTTCTTTCTTTCTTTCATTCTTTCTTTCTTTCTTTCTTTCTTTCCTTATTTCTTCTTTCCTTCCTTCCTTCAACATAGATTGCTTTTAAATTCTCCTCTGCCCAACTAAAACTGATTCATGATTAAAATATTTCATATATAGAAACATTTACACTAAACTCTCTCAATATTCCCAATTCTGATATATTTTGAAAATCACATGACTTTTTAAATCTCACAACTATTTTTTTCAAGAATTGATCTTCTTATTTTAAAATAGTAATATTTTTCAAATATTTGCTACCTCAAATAATAACATAACTAGAAATAATTAAGTATAATTATTCAGAATTAATTTTAAATAATTTAAGAAATTATTAAAAATAATAAAAGAGAAATGGTAGCTTTTTAAAATAAAAAAAGACAAAATAATAGATCAGAGACTTAATATTAGACCTGGGGGCTCTCAGGTGGCTCAGTTTGTTAAACATCTGACTTCGACTCAGATCATGATCTCATAGCTCATGAGTTCAAGCCCTGCATTGGGCTCTGTCCTGACAGCTCAGAGCCTGGAGCTGGCTTCAGATTCTGTCTCTGTCTCTTTCTGCCCCTCCCCTGCTCGCCCTCTGTCTCTCTGTCTCTCTCTAATGTAAATAAACATTAAAAAAATGTTAGAGCTACAAAATTCTGCCTTAAAAATGTTCATGTTATTACATTTCAAGTCCAAATGATGTGGAAATGTTGGAGTTCAGAGTCAATAGCCAAGAAAGAATTCTTGAGACTTCTTTGGTACAAAAAAATGGTTTTATTAAAGCATAGGAGTAGGACCCATGGGCAGAAAGAGCTGCACTGGGGTTATGTGGGGTGACTGATTATATAATATCAAATTGGGAGGGGGCTAGGGATATTGTAAGTCTCTAAAGAATTTTGGAAACAGGGTTTCTAGAGGGGCCAGCTATTGTTAGAAAGAAGTCATTTATTACTGTCTAGTGAAACCTTAGTTGGAGGACCATTGCCAACATGTATCTTGGGGGGTAGAGATAAAGGAAGTTTCCAAAGGAATTTCTATATGTTTAACGTAGACTCACAGGATCTTGGGGGGGTGGGCTAAGATTGCCTTTTCCCTTAGCAAAGTGTCAACATTTGGTAGCATGTTGAATGTAGTTGAATTCCTGGAAAAATGTCACTATGCCCGCCTGTCTCAAGGACTTTTCAGTGTGGTGTAAGTAGGAAGGAAATTTATTTTTTTCTTTTGCCTTTGTTTCCCATGTCATTTCCCCTGAGCAATTTTGACCCTTAAATCTTTAAGGTTGCTGCGGGTAGAAGGTCTAGTCTTCTGTAACTTCTCCCTGCTGAAAAAGGGTGTAGAGATGTCCCTACCTATGGCTCAACATTGGTCAGTTGGGGGCTTATATATTTAGGAGTTATGTAAGGCAGAGGCAGCTGAATCCAATGGAGTCAGTATGTATGGATATCCCCAAGTGGTAAGGATCATTTGTCAGCTTGAAGTTATGGCAGTTCTGAAGTTATGGAAGTCTTGGCACCAGGTGCAGAGGCATGGGAGAAAACAGTAAAACATAATTAGAATAGCAAAAAGAAAAACCCAAATAAGAGTCCTTTGATAGTTGACAAAAGTCTTCCTCCAGTCCAGGAATTTAACAAATTATTAAAGCACCATTTCTAAAGGGCCAGTTTGAGTATTCATGTCAGTTAGAAGCCCTGAAATATTTTTGCAGTAATCTGGAATGTATATACAACATTCTGTTTTTGTGATAGCACAAGTTCTGCCTTGTGCTGCAGTTAAAACATCTACTGCCATTCTATTTTGTAAAACTGTTTTACCCATTTGTGTTACTTCAGTATTTAATAGAGAAATGCTATTTTGAATGTCACTTAGGGATTTGACTATATATTTATTAAGAACTTCCATGTGTGAAACAACATCTTCCAGTTCCAAAGAAGGAACAAAGATGGATGCTAGGTGGTCTTACCAATGAAACAAAGAACATGTCTACCATTTGAAACGTTAAATTTGAAACGTTGGCTGGCTTGGCGATGGTTAAATAATGCATCCATGCATCCAGGCAAAACTCAGAGTACAGTGGCCTATCCAGCCAGGGAGAAGCCATGGACAAAAGTTAGAGCCATGTTACTATTGGGTCTATTAGGAGCCAGCCATCTAATTCTTGGCCTCCTTTAACTGCAGGCAGTATATCAAGGGCTATTCAATTTTGGAGGGTAACCTTTCCAGAGGATTATGGATGTCAGGCCAAATGTAATTAGTAGTTAATTACATTTGAGCTATTTGCTGAGCTATTTGTGCAATAAAAGACGGTCCATTGTCACTTCGTAGGGACCAAGGGAGTCCAAATCTAGAGACCATTCCTCTTAGCAAAGTTCTTATCACCTCCGTGGTCTTTTCTGTTTTATAAGGAAAGGCCTCTATTCATCCAGTAAAGGTACCTTAGGACTGGCCTTAAAAGGCAGGGGCGGGTGGGGGGAGGGGAGCACAAGTTGAACACTCTGGATTTGCTTGTGTGCAAATAGCACATGATTGACATATCTGTTTTTATGGTAGTGATGGTAGTGATAGAGATAATTCCATCAAAGGTGTTTTTAACCATTCATTCCAGGGCCTTTTTACCCAAATAAGTAGCCTGATGTATACCTTGCTTTAATTTCCATTGGTTGCCTTTGGCTATGAAGATTTTTCCTCTATCATTTATAAACCAGTCTTGTGCATGTTTTTGAAAATCCCAGTCCTTAGTTACTTGGTTTCTTGATCTGATAAGACCAGGATTATATATTTTATTGGTGTTAGTACTGGTATGAGACTGAGTACTGTAGGCTTTGTGAAGCTTGTTTGGCTACATGGTCTGCTAAATTATTTCCTTTAGATTCTATAGACCCGTCCTTTTGATGTCCTTGAGACGAATTGTAGCTACCTCCTTAGGTAGGTGTGCAGCCTCAAGAAGAGTAATAATTTCAGGCCCCTGTTTAATTGGGGAGTTATGGCTTGGTAATAATCCCCTTTCATTCCAAATTGCTCCATGGGCCTGTAGGACTAGAGTCAGTATAGATAGTTATTTTGAGGCCCTTTGCCAATTGTAAAGCACAAGTAAGTGCTATTAACTCTGCTTTTTGGGCAAACATAATTGCTGGTAGGGCTTTGGCCTCAACAGTCTGTGTTAGACTGACTATAGAGTACCTAGCTTTTCCATGAAACTACTGGCATCAATAAACCAACTGTCATATGCATTTTCAATAGGAAAATCTTTTTATTTTTTTAATATTTAAAAAAATTAATGTTTATTTAGTTTTGAGAGAGAGACACACAGAGCACAAACAGGGGAGGGGAAGAGAGAAAGGGAGGCACAGAATCTGAAGCAGGCTCCAGGCTCTGAGCTGTCAACACAGAGCCCAATGCAGGGCTCAAAACCACAAACTATGAGCCCATGACCTGAGCCGAAGTCAGATGCTTAACCAACTGAGCCACCCAGGCACCCCGATAGGAGAATCTTTTAAGTCTGATTGGCTAGAATAAACAAGGTCAATAATCTCTGAGCAGTCAAGTGGTTTTGTTTGTTTGTTTGTTTGTTTGTTTGTTTGTTTTTGAGGGAGGGCGGGAGGGAGGAAGAGAGAGAGAGAGAGCACTAGGTAGGGGATGGGTAAAGGGAGAAGGAGAGAGAATCTTAAGCAATTTCCACACTCAGCCCAGAGCCTGATGCAAGGCTTGATCTCACGACCATGGGATGGTTGTGTTGAAATCAAGAGTCAGATACTCAACCAACTAAATCAGCCAGGCACGCCTGAGTAGTCATGTTTTAACATGGAAGCAGGATGGTCAGGTCTAAGCATAAAGGTAGCTGGGTTTAAAGATTGACAGGTTTTAAGTACTATTTCAGGTATATCTATAAGCATAGCCTGGTATCTATCTATCTATCTATCTATCTATCATCTATAATGTTTATCTATTTATTTTTTTTTCAACGTTTTTATTTATTTTTGGGACAGAGAGAGACAGAGCATGAACGGGGGAGGGGCAGAGAGAGAGGGAGACACAGAATCGGAAACAGGCTCCAGGCTCCGAGCCATCAGCCCAGAGCCTGACGCGGGGCTCGAACTCACGGACCGCGAGATCGTGACCTGGCTGAAGTCGGACGCTTAACCGACTGCGCCACCCAGGCGCCCCTGTTTATCTATTTATTTTGAGAGAGAGAAAAAGCAAGAGCAGGGGAGGGGCAGAATGAGAGGGAGAGAGGATCCCAAGCAGGCTCCGCATTCAGTGCGGAGACTGATGCAGGGTTAGATCTCACAACTGTGAGATCATGACCTGAGCTGAAATCAAGAGTCTGATGCTTAACTGACTGAGCCATCCAGGCACCCCAGCATAGCCTGGTATTTAAAAGATGGCTTCCCATCATCCATTGGTGGCCTTTGGTCTCTAAGACACTCTGGACTTGATATGGAGTCATTACTGTCAGGGACTGTCCCATAGTAAGTTTTTAGGTTTCTTCTACTAGGACGGCTATTATATGCTAGGCTAAAGCCCCTGTTTGCAATTGTATATCAATAGAGGTAATTCCTGAGACATATATGACTAAGGAATAAAATCATCAAGAAGCTTTCTTTGAGGTCTAGCCTTATCATTATCCTAATTCTACGCAATCACTGGCAAGTGGGAGAAGACTTGTCTCAGGAGATAAGGGCAGTCCCAAGTTCATCATCTAATCCAATCATAGGGAATGGGGGGGGGTCACCCATTATCTCCATAAATACATAATCTCATGAAGTGAGGTATGCTGCAGCTTTCAAGCAGCAATTTTATCATTCTAGCCACACAGAATTAGTCAAGGTGATAGTTGAGTTATACAATTGTTGGGGAGTCCATCCCACTTTCCCAGCTGTTTACATAATCATATGCCCATGGTCTCCTGTTATTATCCCCACAGAATAATAAGCATGAAGATTGTCAATACATGAGCTATTAGTAGGCTTTCTAGGCTAGAAGCCAAGTCAAGTACCTGCCATCAGACATGCTGCAATACCTAGTAGATTAGGGCAAATTCCTCTTCTCGAGGCTCTCAAATATCCTGAGGTCCTTGCACCTGACAGAAAGTAACATTCTTTACTCATCGGGTAAGGCTTCTGGGAACTCTGTAAGCAAGGTATTCAGGGCAACGTTTCCAAGGGGCTTAATGGCTCCATATTTCATAAAGTCAACCTTAATTTCTGAAAGCTGTCTGGTCATATCTGAGTCTATGCATGTCTCTCTCAAATATGACATTCCAGTCAAACCTTGGTAAAATAACCAGTGTTTCCAGCGGTGTCCTGTTGCAAGGAGAACAGATTCTTACTGAACTTATGCAAATGACCACGATTGGCATGGAAGAGAATCCATGGAAAGAATAGTCACTGAGAGTTTCTGAATTTCAGAGGGTACAGATAGAGGGAAAAGTTAAATGCTTCAATTTGTTTAAAAATGAATACTTTATAACATTTCTGTAAATTACAGCTATCTTAAGAGAAAGTTTCCTTAATCTAGAAGAGCAAACATTAGAGAACCAGCAATCATTCAAATAACAGTCACAAAAACTAGGGGTGCCTGGGTGGCTCAGTCAGTTGAGCGTCGGACTTCAGCTCAGGTCATGATCTTGCAGTTTGTGAGTTGGAGCCTGTGAGTTCAAGTCCTGCGTCTGGCTCTGTGCTGACAGCTCAGAGACTGGAGCCTGCTTTGGAGTCTGTGTCTCCCTCACTCTCTGCCTCTCTCTCTCTCTCTCTCTCTCTCTCTTTCTCTCTCTCTTTCTCTCTTAAAAATAAATAAACATTAAAAGAAAATAGTCACAAAAACTATGATTATCTATCCCCCAATTCATTTAGTCCCATGTTACTAATTCTTATTCAGTTCGAAGGCAGCTTTTCAGTTCTGGAAATTCTTATCTATTACAGTTTTATGATCCTAAAGATATTGAATACTTGTGTTTGTCCTAAAAGTCCTTTTTATGAATCTCCTTGAAATTGAAGCATGTTTTGTAAGAGCATCAGAACAATAAATGATAAAAACTCAAGAAATGAACATTGTTAATGATCTGATATGAGAGTTCATTATCATGCAATTGACAAGGAAATTCAGTTTCCTTGTGTGACACACAGCACGTTAATAATCAGAATTTCAAGTGATGACCTTATACCAGGATGTAACATACCAAATAAACATACCTAATTAGTCAAAAAGACTTCGTCTATAATTTTAAATCTTGGGAAGTTTGTTGAAAACCTTGGAAAATTTTAAAGTACATGTCTAAATAGGATTACAGATCATTTAAGGCTGATAAGGAAAAACATAGAAACTGTTTTTTCTGGGCAAGTAAAGAGAAAGCATTATTTATATTTTCTTATCAAGAGCAGCCCAACAATTCAAGAAAACTTTGTCTTTTTTTAATGTTAATTTATTTACTTGGGGGGGGGCAGAGGGGAAGGGCAGAGAGAGAGAGAGAGAGAGAGAGAGAGAGAGAGAATGCCAAGTAGGCTCCATGCTGTTAGCTCAGACCCTGATTTGGGACTCCATCTCAAAAATAGTGGGATCATGACCTGAGCCAATATCATGAGCCGATTGCTTAACCGACTAAGCCACCTAGGTGTCCCAAGAAAACTTTGTTTTTTTAACAGAGAGAAAGCAGACTTTCAATCCCATACCAGTGTATTTTTAAAATCCATTCTTTTCAACCTTAGTCTGCCCTGACCACGTCTAAAATTCCTTTCCAAAGATTTCCCTTCATAAACCTTCCCTTTGCATTCAGATTTTGTCCCAAGCCATTTCTCTCCAAACAACCAATCTCATTTACTACAAAATTACTTTCATTTACCTTCAGCAAAATTACTTTCTTTTACCTTCGACTCCCAGGTGGTGTTCCATACAGGACATGTCAGAGGTTCCTGGTGTCAAAGCAACCTGAGACATCCCTAAATGAAATAGCTATATCACGAACTTTCCATTAAAGTCCTTGTAGGAGGAACACTATACTCCCCTGCTTCCCATATCGCATTCTAGACTGCAAATTGGGTGCCGGTGTATGGAACTGAGATACCATGCCTGGCCTTGCTTTGCCTTGCTGTGAAGACCAGGCCATGCCAGGCCTTGCCTTGAAGACCATGCTATGAAGGCCATGCCTTACCTTGCTGTGAAGAACCCACAGTTTTCATGGAAACACTAGAAAAGGGGAAATTATACAGTTTTGTAATTTAAGTAGTTGGTAGGGGACATTGACAGAAAACAGTAAAGAGAAAAATCCATCATGGTCTAAATGACATTCCAACACATGTCATTTTTTTTTTTTTTTTTTTTTTTTTTACAACCAGCCTCCCTAGGAAATGGTCCCCAGTGGGTTTTAGTTCAGTTGGGTACTAGTTTCAGCTGGCTCCTGTTGGAGGGCTCATGGCCAGAAGTGGCTCGACCAGTGATTTGAAGGGGATCACATTCAACCAATGAGGAGGAAACCTCACAGGGAAGTCTTAAGTTCAGCAGCTATGCTAGTCACTTAGTGGCTATATTGTGTCCAAGACAGATGACTTTGTAAAAGGACAGGGATAAAGAGAGGGCATCAAGCTTCTGGGTCTTATTACCATTCTGGCCATGATACTAACTTCCAGCCAAAAGTCAGTCTTTCTCCTCGCTGTAGACTAGCCCTGGCTAGAGGATTGCAGCCTGAGCAGTCGACATGAAAGTGTTCCAATAAGACCATAGTCCTTGAAAAGCCCCTGAAGTGAAAGTAAAGGAAGAGAAGGGAAAATACTCACCAAGTTTGCACTGAGGCTCAGAGTCCAGATGTGAAGACTTATGACAATTTTCAGGTGCCAAAATGATGTGGAAATGTTGGGATTTAGAGCAAATGGTCAAGAAAGAATTCTTGAAATATCTTTGGTGCAAAAGATGGTTTTATTAAAGCATGGGGACAGGATCCCTGGGCAGAAGGAGCTGCATTGGGGTTGTGAGGGGTGATTGATTATATACTTTCGAGTTGGGAGGGGGCTTGGGATAGCCTAAGTCTCCAAGGAATTTTGGAAGCAAGGTTTCCAGGACCTAAGGGGCTAGCTGCTGTTAGGATGAGGTCATTTATTACTGTTTAGTAAAACCTTAGTCATGAGACCCTTCAGATGTATATCAATGGACCATATACTTGGAGGATGATCGCCAACATATATCTTGGGGGGTTAGAGATAAAGGAAGTTTCCAGAGGAATTTTCATATGTTAAAGTAGACTTATAGGATCCTGGAGGTCAGGATAATGTTAAGCTAAGATTGCCTTTTGCCCTTAGCCAAGTATTAATCAAGGCAGTTAAGTCCCTAGACAAATGTCGCTCTGCCTGTCTCAAGGGTTTCTCACTGGGCTATAAGTAGCAGGGAAATTTAATTTTTCCTTTGCCTTTGTTTTCCAAAACAGAAAAACACCTGGCTTAAAGTATACACACAAATGTTCATTAGATAAGCAAGCGGATGAACAAATGCATTCCCAAATGGAACTATTATTTGTTATAGTTATGGCATGGAAGGAAAAGAAAAAAAAGATAAACTGATGTTTAAAAAATTTTTTTAATGTTTATTTATTATTGAGAGACAAGAGAGACACAGGGTGTGAGCAGGGGAGGGGTAGAGAGAGGGGAAGACACAGAATCCGAAGTAGACTCCAGGTTCTGAGCTGTCAGCACAGAGCCCGACTTGGGGCTCGAGCTCACTATCTGTGAGACCGTGACCTGAGCTGAAGTCCGTCGCCTAGCCAACTGAACCATCAAGGCACCCCTAAACTGATGTTTTAAATGATAGTTTCCCTCTGAACTCTTTTAGGATGATAGTATATTTCACTTTATGTGGAGCAATTATTTCTGCTTTATACGTGTTTTTCTATTGTAACTATTTTTTTTAACATTTATGCATTTTTGAGAGACAGAGAGTGAGTGGGGGAGGGGCAGAGAGAGAGGGAGACACAGAATCCGAAGCAGCCTCCAGGCTCTGAGCTGTCAGCACAGAGACCGACACAGGGCTCAAACTCACAAACCGCGAGATCATGATCTGAGTGGAAGTCGGACGCTGAACCGAGGGAGCCAGCCAGGTGCCCCTGCTATAGATTCTTAATATTCAAAATGGTATTCATATTCTGCACTACTTCTATATTTCTTTCTCTCTGGTACAAACAGACTGGGCCCTGGTGATAAATTTTATGCTAAGGAGGTGTCTAATGGGCGACCCTTAGATAGTTAGTGCTAATGAGATGACTCAGGACAGTCATTGGCCAAGCCAGAAAGGCTAGTCAATTAAAAGATTGAGTGTTTTGAGCCACAGAGTATCAACCCAATCTCTGGATAGCAGAGGGTGGCTGAAGATTGTGTTTAACCTTATAGCCAATGATGCCTTATGTAATGAAACCACAATAAAAACTCTGGGACTGGTGAGTTTCCCTGGTTGACAATAATCTGTATATTGTTGCACATGGATGTGTCAGGAGGATGGCATGTCTTGATTCCATGAGGAAAGGACAATGGAAGCTTGTTACTGCCCTATGCATTTTTTTCAATATTAATTTATTTTTGAAAGAGAGGGAGAGAGAGAGACAGAGCGTGAGCCAGGGAGGGGCAGAGTGAGAGAGAGACACAGAATCTGAAGCAGGCTCCAGGCTCTGAGCTGTCAGCACAGAGCCCGATGAGGGGCTTGAACTCACGGATCACAAGATCAAGACCTGAACTTAGGTTGGATGCTCAACTGGCAGAGCCACCCAGGTGCCCGTACGCATTTCTTTTTCAGTTGGTTCTGATTCGTATCTTTTTACAAAGCTAAACCTGTAATGATAAGAATAGTACTTTTCCGTGTTTATAATAAACCTGTAATGATAAGAATAGTACTTTCCTGAGTTCTGAAATTCATTTCAGCAAGTTATTGAATCTGAGGGGGTAGTGGAACTCCCTGAATTTGTAGTCAGTTAGAAGAGTAAGAGGCCTGGGGACCCTTGAACCTGCAGCTGGTATCTGAAGTGAGGGCACTCTTTTGGAAGAGTGTCCTTAACCTATGAAATTTGACCCAACTCTGGGTAGTTGGTATCAGAAATTATTTCATAAACATACTTCAAAACTTGAAAGCAAGAAAAAATGTGTGCACATACATATATATAAAATGCAGAATATACCTTTTTTATTATCCTTTTGACTCATAGGTAAAGATAAATAACACCTGGAATTACCTTAGTTTTTTAAGGCTTTACATTATTTTTACATACAATAATCAAGGGTATTTCCATATGTATATATTTTTTTATTTAAAAGAAATTATAGGACTAATTTATGTTATTCTTTAGCGTCCGACTTCGGCTCAGGTCATGAACTCGCAGATCATGAGTTTGAGCCTTGCACGGGGCTCTGTGCTAATAGCTCAGAGCCTGGAACCTGCTTCGGATTCTGTGTCTCCTTCTCTCTCTGTTGCTCCCCTGCTTATATTCTTTCTCTGTCTCCCTCTCAAAAATAAATAAAGAGAATATAGTTTCCAAAACCTAATATATACTTAACTGAAAAAAAAATATGACAGAAAGTTAACATTTTTCTATCTGGAATGTGAACACATGAATGTTTCATTATATAGTCTTTGCATGTGTGAAATATTTTAAGTGTATCTACATTTTGATAATAATTTTACTTCATTCCCTGGCAATGCTGAAAAGTAAGTCCTTAGAATAATTGAACAGCACAAAATCAGAACACCACAGAAATTTGCAAATGCTATAATTCAGAGCTTTCCCTCCACCTGTGGAGAGCTGGTGTTAAACAGCCTACAATTGCATAGTGGTCTTTTTCAATCTTCTGGACAATACAAATAAAATTTTCTACCACAAACACATTTTCTTTCTTTAGAAAGAAATTTCTGCAGCACTGGTATCTTACTGGATGCAATGTTATGTTGCCTGCAATGGTTACGTTGCCTGCATTGTTGCTGACTGACAATCTCACCATGCATTCTGCACAGCCATTATTCGCCAACTCAATAATAAGAAAAAGGCTGATATTTACAAAGTTCTCGGTTGGTAATACTTTATTTTTGTATAACTTCAAAATGTTAATATTTGGGTTTTGATTAATTTACCTAGTATCTCCCTGCTTTGCACCAATACTCTTTTACAATTTTGAATAAATACAGGAGTAAATTCATGACTAAAAAAACTATTCATTTTGAGCACATATCAGTATTAACAGTAAATTTTTCTCTTGATAATAAACTATGCCTAATTTATATAAAAATTACTTCTTAGTTGCCATTTAATGAACATCAACTTCACCCCAGGCATTGTGGTACATATTTTCACTTTTTCATATTGTCATATTTTCATTTTCCTATTTCTTTCTCAAAATCTCTATCATAGAGATAGGGTATGCATATTTTCTGCACTGGAATATAAACCAACCAGGGAAGGAGTATTATCTAATTCTTCAACGATATATCTAAAGAGCTTAGAATAGTACTGGGAACATACTAGACACTGAATAAACATTAGTTGAAGGAATGAGTAGTTTTTACTGTTGAATAAACTAAAATTGAAATTTGTTTTTTCATCATCATACAACTTATAAGCCTAAGGCAATAGGTTCAATTTGTGCTTTCTCTTAGTTGTGTCATAATATTAGTTGTACAACAATTAGTTATGTAACAATCATGTATTCTCTGAGAACACTGTCTGAAGTGGATTTGGTGAGATTTATGACCAATCAGAAACAATGAAGACATGAAACTGTGGATAGTAATTCCACAGTGATATTTGTCTATTTTATTCCATGATGTATCTCCAGACCCTAGAGCAGGGACTAGCACATAGTTGTCACTCAAGCTTAATAAATATTTGTCAAATAAGTGAATTTTGTTTTCTATGTGATTTTTAAGATTAGCAGAATTTAAGATGCTTCAATGTGAAAAACACAATTTGTATTTTTAATTTTAGCACATTTTTATCAACCTTAATTTTTTATTTTAAAATATTATAGACCTACAAGATGTTGCAAAAATACTACAAATTCTCTGTATCTGTCATTGCATAAATATAGCACATGCTCAAAACTAGGAAATTGACATTGTCACTATATAATTAACTAGACTACAGACCTCACTGGGACTTCACCAGCTTTTGAATGCACTCATTTCTTTTCATATGTCTTTGCATGTAATTTGGTGACCTTTTATCACTTACATAAATAGATATTGCAATCAAGTTACAGAATTGTCTCCTTACCACAAAGAAATGCCTAAAACTCACGTCTTTAAAGTCACATCCTCCTTCTTCCATTACCCTTGGTGACCACTAATCTGTTGTCCTGCTCTACAGTCATTGCAAGAATATCATATAAATGGAATTAAGTAACCTTTTGAGGTTGACTTTTTTTTTTTTCATTCAGTACAAAGCCCTTAAAATTGATCCAAATTGTTGCGTGCACAAATAGTTCCTTCCTTCTTATTGCTGAATACTATTCCATTGCATGGATGTGCCAACAATGGAATATTTAACCATTCAGCTGTTAAAAGACATATGGATTTCTTGCTTGGGGTTACTACAAACTATTAAAATTAAATAATTTAGCTAATACTAAATAGTTTAATGGGCTATTAAAACTACTATGAACATTCATATTAGAATATTGTGTGAACATACACATTTATTTCTCTAAGGTAAAATGCCCAGGAATGTGATTGCTGAGTCATGTGATATAAGTTTATGTTTAATACACACACACACACACACACACACACGTACATATACATATATACACATACACATATAGATGTGTATATGTATATACATATATATATACACACATATATATGTAATACATATGTGTCTTCACATTCTTGGGAATTTTATGTTTGTGTATATATACATACAATGTTATATGTAACATATGTTAGTTTCAGGTATAAAACATATTGCTTTGACAATTCTATATATTGCCCAATGCTCATCACAATAAGTGTAGTCATCATCTGTCACTATACAATGTAATTATAGTATTATTGACTATATTCTCTATGCTGTACTTTTCATCTCCATGACTTACTTATTTTATAACTGGAAATCTGCACCTTTTAATCCTTTCTATCTCTTTTGCCCATTCCCCTACCCGCCTTCCTTCTGGCAACCACCAATTTTTCTCTGTATTTAGGAGTCTGGTTTTTTTGTTTGCTTGTTCATTTGTTTTAATTTTTAGAATCTACATATAAATGGAATCACATGGCATCATGTATATATATTTATATATGTATATATATATTATATATGGTTTATATGTATATATATAAAATGTCTTCTTTATCCATTCATCTTTCTTTTTTTTTAATTTTTTAAATGTTTTTATTTATTTTTGAGACAGAGAGAGACAGAGCATGAACAGGGGAGGGGCAGAGAGAGAGGGAGACACAGAATCCGTAGCAGGCTCCAGGCTCTGAGCTGTCAGCACAGAGCCCGACGCGGGGCTCAAACTCACAGACTGTGAGATCATGACCTGAGCTGAAGTCGGACACTTAACCAACTGAGCCACCCAGGCACCCCTGTCCATTCATCTTTCATGGGCACTTAGGTTGTTTCCATATCTTGGCTATTATAAATATTGCTGCAATGCACATAGAGATGCATAAGTCTTTTCAAATTAGTATTTTCACTTTCTTTGGGTAAATAACCATTGGTGGAATTACCGGACTATATGATAGTTTTATTTTTGATTTTTTGAGTCATCTCCATACTGTTTTCCACAGTGATTGCACTAATTTACATTCTCACCAATGAATATGAGTTCCCTTTTCTTCATATCCTTGCCAACACTTGTTTTTTGTGTTTTTGATTATATGAGGGGTATGAGGTGATACCTTGCTATAGCTTTGATTTACATTTCCCTGATGATTAGTGATGTTGAGTATCTTTTCATGTGTCTGTTGGTCATCTGTATGTCTTTGGAAAAATTTCTGTTCAGGTCCTCTGCTCATTTTTTAATCAGATTTTTGTTTGTTTGTTTTTGGTGTTAAGTTGTATAAATTCATTATATATTTTGGATGTTAACCCCTTATTAGATATATCATTTGCAAATATCTTCTTCCATTCACTAGGTTTTCAACCTAGTGAGACAGAGAGAGACAGAGCATGAACGGGGGAGGGTCAGAGAGAGAGGGAAACACAGAATCTGAAACAGGCTCCAGGCTCTGAACTGTCAGCACAGAGCCCGATGTGGGGCTTGAACTCACGGACTGTGAGAGATCATGACCTGAGCCAAAGTTGGACGTTCAACCGACTGAGCCACCCAGGCACCCCAAGTATTATCTTTTAATTCATGTAGATGCTAAATTTCCCAAGGTCAAATAAATTTTCTGAGAATATAAAATCAACTGAAGAACTACGATTACATATTGGTCTTCTGCCTGCTTTTTTAATAAAATAGAGTTTTTTAAAGCATTGGAATTTACTGTTATTTAAGAAATTTTTGTATTTAAATAGTTATTTAAAAGCCACAAATACCATTACCTCATTTCATGAAAGTTATGTCTAAAAAATGGTATGCTGTGTGAAATACCCAACTCTTTGAGGCAAATATGTACTGCAAGCATAAACTTCATGGCTTCATGAATTTGCCTTTCTCTAGTGTTAAAACTACCTGAGAACAAGCCCTGTCTACAATATTATTAAATTGGTTCTTTGAATCAAGGAGATTCTAGTAGTAATTATTAGTGACTTTCTTGTTGAAAAATGAGTGGCTACCCTATAATCCTTAATAATTTTTAGTTTTTTAGTGTAAAACTAATAATTATTACTCAGTTTATTTATTACTGAGAGCGGGGGGGATCTCTCTCCCCTCTCTCCCCTCTCCTCTCTCTCTCTCCCTCTCCCTCTCGCTCAAGGGTGGGGGGGGGGGAGGTGATAACCAAAACTCTTGCTTTTGTAAATAAGTATTAGTTGAAAATAATGTCCCAGACCCATTGTTGGTAATGCTTGGTTAAATAAAGTTAAACAGAATTTTTGTTGTTTGTTTTTCATTTAGTTTTGATTTGCTTTGTTTTAAATGTGAAACAGCTTAGAATATTTAATATGCCAGTGTGCAATGTGACTTTCTAAAGGGATGTACACTCAGCAGTTATTTCCCTAATCAATTTGAATCTGAAAAAATATGTTTCTCTTTTAGAAGACTTCTTGTGGGATTTACTGTACTGTGGGTTACACTTTGACATATACTGGACTAGAGTGTACCTTGTGTTTAGCTACCTTCTGAACTGGTGGTCTTACTGTTTCTATAATGCTGTGCATTGTTGCTCCACTGTCTTTAGTTTTATTTTATTGTGGTAAGAACATGAGATCTACTCTCTTCGCAAATTTTTTATCTGTATAAAACAGCACTGTTAACTTTGGAACAATGTTGTACAGTAGATCTCTAGAATGTATTCACCTTGCATAATTGAAGCTTTATGGCCATTGATTTGCAACTCTCCATCTCTCCTCCCTCCAATTCCTGGCAACCACCATTTCACTCTGATTCTATGAGCTTGACTATTTTAGAAACCTCATATAAATGGAATCATGCAGTATTTTTCCTGTTACTGGCTTATTTTACTTGACATAATGTCCTCCAGGTTTATCCATGTTGTCACACGTTGGAATGTTTTCTTCATTTTTAAAGATGGGTAATATTCCATTGTATGTAGATACCACGTTTTCTTTTTCTTTCTTTCTTTCTTTCTTTCTTTCTTTCTTTCTTTCTTTCTTTCTTT
>NC_064810.1:97734742-97907934 GCF_023721935.1 Panthera uncia | reverse complement strand
TTTCTTTCTTTCTTTCTTTCTTTCTTTCTTTCTTTCTTTCTTTCTTTTTGAGAGAGAGAACAAGCGTGAATGGAAGAAGGGCAGAGGGAGAGGGAGAGAGAATCTTAAGCAGGCTCCATGCCCAGCACCCAGCTTAATCTCAAAAACTGTGAGATGATGACCTGAGCAGAAATCAAGAGTCTGATGCTTAACCAACTGAACCACCCAGGCACCCCTATGCCACATTTTCTTTATCCATTCATCTGTTGATGGGCATTTAAGTTGTTTCCATATTTTGACTATTTTGAATTGTGCTTCAATGAAGATTGGAATACTAATAACTCTTCTAGATACCGAATTCATTCTTTTGAATAATACCTAGAAGTGAGATTTCTGGATGGTATGACAGTTCTATTTTTAATTTTTGAGGAATCACTATACTATTTTTCATAACAGCTGCAACATTTTTCATTCCTACCAACAGTGCACAAACGTTCCAATTACTCCACATCCTACCCAACACTTTTTTTTTTCACATCCTAACTTATGTGAGGGGAAAACCCCTGTGGTTTTGACTTGATTTTACACTTCTATGATGATTAGTGACATTATCTTTTCATATACCTGTTGGCTATTTGTATATCATATTTGGAGAAATGTCCATTTAAAGTCTTTAGCCCACATTAAAGTCAGGTTATTTGTTTTTTGGTGTTGAGTTGTAGGATTTCCTTATATGTTTTGGATATTAATCCCTTATCTCGTATATGATTTGCACATATTTTCTCCCATTCTGTAAGCTGCCTTTCACTCTGTTGATGGTTTCCTTTGCTCAACAGAACTTTTTTTTTTTTTTTTTTTTAGTTTGATGTAGTCCTACTTATCTATTTTTTGCTTTTGTTGCCTATGGTTTTAGTGTCATATTGATGAAATAATTGCCAAGACCAATGCCATGAAGCTTTTTCCCTATGTTTTCTTCTAGGAGCTTTACAGTTTCGGGTCTTATGTTTAAGTCTTTAATTCATTTTGAGTTGATGTTTGTGTATGGTGTAAAGTAGGGATTCAATTTCATTCTTTTGTGTGTTGGTATCTAGTTTCTCTAGCACATTTGTTGAAGAGACTATTCTCTTCCCATTTATGTTCTTGATACCCTTGTTGAAGGTCAGTTGACCTCATACACATGAATCTATTTCTATTTTTTTTCTGTTGGTCTCTATGACTGTCTTTATGCCAGTACCATGCTGTTTTAATTACTGTAGCTTTTTTATATTTTTTGAAATCAGGAAGTATGATGCCTCTGGCTTTGTTTTTGTTTTTTTTTGTTTTTTTGTTTTTGTTTTTCAAGATTATCTTTTCTTTTGTTCTGTATGAATTTTTGTATTTTTTTCCTATTTTTGCAAACCATGTTATTAGAATTCTGGCAGGGATTGCACTGAATCTGTGGATTGCTCTGTGTAGTATGAACATTTAACAAGACATTTAACAACAAGCCTTTCAATCCATGAAAACACGATGTCTTTCCATTTGTCTGTATCTTCTTTAATATCTTTCGTCAATGATATTCCTTTTTACCTCCTTAGTTAAGTTTATTCCTGAGTATTTTATTCTTTTCGGTGCTATTGTAAATGGGATATTTTCTTTAATTTTCTTTTCAGATAGTTTATTATTACTGTATAGAAATGCAACTTATTTTTTTATATTGACTTTGTATCCTGCCACTTTACAGAATTTGTTTATTGTGTCTAACAGGTGCTTGTTTGTTTGGGGAGTTTTTAGGGTTTTCTTTATGTTAGACCATGTCATGTGACAACAGGGACATTTTACTTCTTCCTTTCTGATTTGCTTACCTTTTATCTCTTTCCTTTGCCTAATTATTCTGACTAGACCTCCAGTACTATGTTGAATAGAAGTGGTGAAACCAGGCATCCTTTGCCTTTATCCCAATCTGAGAGGAAAGCTTTCAGTTTTTGACTGTTTTGTATGATATATACTGTGGGTTTTTTATATATGCCTTTATTATGTTGAGATAATTTCCTTTTATTTGTAGTTTTTTAAGAGTTTTTATTATGAAAAGATACTGAGTTTTGTCAAATGCTTTTTCTTCATCTTTTGAGATGATCATATGATTTTTATCCATTGCATTAATGTGGTGTATAATATTAATTGATTTTCATATTAGTTCTTCCTTGTGTCTCAGGGCTAAATCTCACTTGGTTATATTGTATAATCTCTTTAATGTGCTATTGAACATGATTTGCTAGTATTTTGTTGAAGGTTTTCATATGTTCATCAGAGATATCAGTCTATAGTTTTCTTTTCTTGTGGTATCTTTGACTTTGGTACCTGGGAAATGCTGGCCTCATAAAATGAGTTTGAAAGTGTTGCTCTTTTCCACTTTGAAAGGTCATGGTTGTGATATGTTAAATAACTAAGGGCATTATTGGGAAAAAAGTTACTTCAGCAAAATGAGAACAGGAAACGAAGTAGATGACATTGGATATGAGAAGCAGCATGAGCTAACCACAACATAGCAGAAGATAAGAGACGGTAAAGATCTGTTGACTTTAGACTTGGAAGAGTCTTCTTTAAATGGTAATGTTTAAAGAATGTCAGATTATATTTCTTTCTGTTTTGGTACAATCCCACAACATAATTCTGCATTTGATACTTGTTCATTTGGTCTTAGATTTTAAGTGATGTTTAATGGTCTTCCCACTTTCAGAAAATGTATAAATAATGCATAGAAATATGACTACAAACAGTACCTCAATACTATATATTAATTTGTGTACGTAATTTTCATACTTCAGTGCACAGTAATTTGTTTTTCTGTAATATTTTCTTATAATTAAGGTTTATAAATACAAAAATTATAGGGGAAAATTGAATGAGAAGAGATTGAAAAAAGTGTAGATGCTCCATCTACTATCTTAGTTTTCCCTCAGGGTTTCTCTAGAGGCTGAAAAACTATTATTAATGTCTGGTTCTCTAAAAGCTGACCTGCAATGGGAAATTTTGTTTGTGGTTTATTAAGGGAGTGTCCTTAGGAGAACTCAGTAAGGGAATGAGAGAAGCAAGGTAGGAAAGGAGAAGGAACTTTATAAAGTGTAGGTTCTCTAATCCCCTAGAAGCTTTGGAGAATTAATCTCAGATGGTTGGTCATCACCTGGGGTCAGGAATCAGGACGTTTGTATTCCTCCAACACCCCAGCTTATCATCGAATATGACGTGCAAGGTGGAGGGAAGAATAAGGTGCCCCAGTTAACTCTTAGTTACTTGTAGGAAGGTGAGTGTGATGGTTAATTATATATGTCAACTTGACTGAGCCACAGGATGCCAAGACATTTAGTCAAACATTATTTTGCATATGTCTTTGAGGGTGTTTCTGGATGCAATTTACTTTTTTTTTTAATATATGAAATTTATTGTCAAATTGGTTTCCATACAACACCCAGTGCTCATCCCAAAAGGTGCCCTCCTCAATACCCATCACCCACCCTCCCCTCCCTCCCACCCCCCATCAACCCTCAGTTTGTTCTCAGTTTTTAACAGTCTCTTATGCTTTGGCTCTCTCCCACTCTAACCTGTTTTTTTTTTTTCCTTCCCCTCCCCCATGGGTTTCTGTTAAGTTTTTCAGGATCCACATAAGAGTGAAACCATATGGTATCTGTCTTTCTCTGTATGGCTTATTTCACTTAGCATCACACTCTCCAGTTCCATCCACGTTGCTACAAAAGGCCATATTTCATTCTTTCTCATTGCCACATGGTATCAGGGAAATACAAATCAAAACCACACTCAGATATCACCTCACGCCAGTCAGAGTGGCCAAAATGAACAAATCAGGAGACTATAGATGCTGGAGAGGATGTGGAGAAATGGGAACCCTCTTGCACTGTTGGTGGGAATGCAAATTGGTGCAGCCGTTCTGGAAAGCAGTGTGGAGGTTCCTCAGAAAATTAAAAATAGACCTACCCTATGACCCAGCAATAGCACTGCTAGGAATTTATCCAAGGGATACAGGAGTACTGATGCATAGGGGCACTTGTACCCCAATGTTTATAGCAGCACTCTCAACAATAGCCAAATTATGGAAAGAGCCTAAATGTCCATCAACTGATGAATGGATAAAGAAATTGTGGTTTATATACACAATGCAATTTACTTTTGAATCAATAGAGTAAAGCAGATTGCCCTCCCAGCATGGGTGGGCCTCATCCAATCAGTTGAAGGCCTGAGTACAATAAAAAGACTCACCTTTCTATGAGTAAGGAGGAACTCCTCCTATATGACTTCCTTCCAGCGGGGACATTCAGTTTTTTCCTACCTCAGACTTGAACTGAAACATCTATTTTTCCTGTATCTCAAGCCTGCCAGTCCTCAGACTGAGCTACTATTGGCTTTCCTGGTTCTTAGGACTTAAAACTCACATTGCAACTATAATGTCGGCATACTTGGATCTTCAGCTTGCCAATTACAAATTTTGGGACATGTCAGTCTCCACAATTGCTTGAGCCAATTCCTTATGAAATCTTATCTCCTCTCTCTCTCTCTCTCTCTCTCTTTCTCTCTTGCTCCCCTGATTGGTTCTGTTTCTCTGGAGAAACCTAGCTAATACAGTGAGAAATGAATTCTACAATCTAAGTGAAATCCTTTAGAAAATTTCAGTCAATGTGAGGCCTCAGCAGAAGCACCCCTGAGAAGTAGTAAAAGCAATCTCAAGGGATTTGGGTAGGGCAACAACAGCTGCTACAATTATACATTTAGACTCTGCTTTATATATTCTAGGAAAATGCCTACATACAAATACCGTCTCCATCTAGCCTTTCTTTCCCAACCAATGCTCCAGTCATTTGTTGTGAAGGTTGCTGTATATGCACTTAAAGAAATCTTGACACTCTCATCTTACAGTAAACTTTGTTTCCCATGAATTTTACACCATATTTAGTTCATAATATATTCTAAAACAAGTTTTAGGAGTCTAAATTTACTTAATTTTTATGCAAGTTCCCTGCATTTTACTCTGAGAAGAGCTATTCCTTATGGCAAATTACTGCAGTGTTCTTTTTGGAGACTTCGTTCTGCAAAACCTTCAGAAAGATACAAAAATATCACAGATAATCCCAAAGACAACCGGTCTATTATTTGAAGATAAAATACTTCTTAGCAAAGATTTGGTTACTTGGTTACTTAATACTGTTATTACAAAACTCCCTTTGAAAAGGACAGAAACAAAAGATACAATCATAAAGCTTTAAGACTCGAAGTTTCTTAGAGGTCATCTTGTCCAATATACTTTTTCTCTGCACAAGTGAACTGAGAAAGAGACTATGAAGTCAATTGAGGAATAGGCGATCTATATGAGATAACTTTCTAACTTTGTGTTTTTGACACCTTAATCTGCAATTAGTTTTAGTTGGAGCTCAGTATAAAGTCATTTATATACAATACATTTTTAATGTTGAAATATTATTGCTCACGGATCTAAATTCAATTCAGAAAATGCCTCAGATGCAATTTTCTCTTAAATGTTTTGTTTCACGAAATTTATCCTTTACAGAGAAGAGATTATTATGAACAAAATATAGCCATGATTTTTGAAATAATTTATTATTACAAATCTTTGAAGAACATAAGAATCGTGAAGGCTGTGACAGTAATAATAACAGCACAAGCATATTAGTGTATGTTTTATTAGCATAGGCATATCAAACATTTATTTGATGTAGACAGTTATTAGATGTAATTTAGTGATCGAGTAGAAAATCATGTGTTTCAGCATGACTCCTAATCAGTTTTTGAGGAATGCAGTTTAGTATTTAAATATGAAGACAGTGGCATTGATCTACTTTTAAAGGACATATTTGTGGGGTTGATTTTGCAGTTAGTGAGGGATTGTGTAGGCTATAACAATCATTCTTAGAAGAAAGTACAATGGCACCAAAGTCAGGGGGCCCAGGATTTAATGTCTGCTTTGTAAGTAGTCATTCGACATTAGCCAACTCACTTAACTCTATGAAAATCATTTTCCTGTCCTTTAAAGTGAGGAAGTTGGGGTTTTGACCTAGATCAATTTAAAGATTCCCTCTAGGTCTATTTGAACATTCTATGACTCTGTGACCTAGGCTTCATTAGTGGTGTATTAAGAGTCAAAATTAGGCCCAAATTAAATACATTGGATGGACAAATACTGTTGGATTTGAGATACCAATATTTAATTTCTATTTTGAGAATCTCTTCTTCCTGCCCTATGCTCTTCCAGAAACCTTAACTCTTAGAAAAGAACTTCAGTACAAGGAGTGAAGAGAGATGGTTCTTTGAGTATTGTTAAATTATGTAACAAGCCAAATTACAAGATTTAATAAGAAATTAAATGTCTGAATTTCAAAAACAAACCTTAAGGCAACCAGTCTATCATTTGTTCCCTGTCTGAACTGAAATGACAAATACAATATATTATCATACCTTAGCCATGTAGACAAGTTATGTAATATGTCAAGAGAGAAGAGTGACTTTGGACCTGCCCTCTGGAAAAGATGCCCTTACTTGGCATTCTTCACTGATCCTTGAACAGTGTGCCTGAGCAGTTGGAAGCAGACTGGAACAATTGGAAAACACTGAGTTAGTAGGAGGTAAGGGAGGTATCTGCAACAGCTGAAGCAAAATGAACTTTTCTGCCGAGAAAAGCAGCTTAGTTGCAACCCTCTGAGCTTAGACGTCAATCCATCCGCAAGCAGGACAAGTGTGGGTGATATATGGAAAGGATATTTTAAAATCTGCTTGAGTTTGCCAATCTGGAGATTCGCCCAGGAAAGAGAGCCTTAGAAAAATCATGATGGAAACAAGCAAATTTTATCATATTTATGCAGAACTTGAGAGACACAGAAACTAATTGGCAGACTCCCATTGCTAAGCAGATAAAGATTTCATCATTAATGATTACCATGACAGAAAGCTCTTTTAACTATTTTTCTCTAACATCTGCAGTGATTAAATAAGTATGTGTATTAGTTTTGTGTAATATCATGATGGAAAAAAACACTTTCCTCACATGTCCTCATAAAGATAACCCTGTTCTCTTATAGCTCGCTGAAGCTTAAATCAGTTTTCAAACATGGATACGTTAAATAGAGGTGTGCTAGGAACATTTCTTTCTAAAGTCAGAAACGTTTCATTTTGAATGCTTAAGAAAATCGCAAATGCCAAATGCTTTGTTCCCTTAAAATAAAGGGGCGTTTAACATCTTGAATTATGCAAAATATTTGTGACACTAAATAATAATGCACCTTTTCTTTAATATGAACAAAATCCTTTTTGTCAGCAAAGTAAAACGCCCTGCATTAAAAATAATATTAATGCTCATTGGCTGTGTGCATTATTGTCTTTTGCAGACATCAGCTGAATCACTATGATTTATTCCAAATGAGATATTTTTAATGAAAATGTATCACATAGAGAAGCTAAATCATTTCCAGTAATATTGTAACAGCTTCAAAAGGAGACACTGTGGTGTTAAAGAGAAGCATATGATTCTTGGTGTCAATGCCAGAGAACTGTAGTTTTAATGTGTTGAATCAGTACAAGTGATGACGTGAATGATTAGATTTTACAAGAGCAACTTAATGTGAAAGAAGCAGACATTTTTATTCGGAGACTTAGCTGTAAAATTTCATAATAAAGTTAAAAGAATTAAAATTTGCCAGAAGGTTTTCAGGTAACTTATTTTTTTAATAAATACAAACTTTGGGGTATCCTGACTAATTTTATACGCTATAAAATAATTTTGAGTTAGTGAAGGTACTCTGGATGGAGTGTAGTAATCATATTTACTTTCGCAAAAGTACATATGTTTGGTCATTGAGATGTCATCTTAAACCTTATTTATTTAAGGGTGCTAAACTCTAACATCTTAAAGTACAGTGCTGTTTTAAGACAGGTTATTTACATTAACAACTGAGTTGTTAAAATAATGGAAGCCAAGCAAACAAAACCAATGCTGGGGATCTTATGGGAGTATCTGTGGACATCTCACACGGAGACTTCACTGGTGTCAGGAAAGCATGAACCTC
This sequence comes from Panthera uncia, assembly GCF_023721935.1. Lineage (NCBI taxonomy): Eukaryota > Metazoa > Chordata > Mammalia > Carnivora > Felidae > Panthera > Panthera uncia. The sequence goes on along the minus strand of NC_064810.1, from coordinate 97,899,889 downwards.
CAGAGTCATGGCCTGCTCTTCATTCCGGGCTTTTCCTGGCCTGCTGTGTGCTCTCAGCATGTGGAGGTTAAACCATCACACATCTTATCAGCCAGCTGAGGGGAAGGTCTCAGGGTGTAGCACTGAGGTACAGAATGGTGGCTAGGAGAGAGAGAGGGGAAAAGGGCAGTCCCGAATAAGGAAGTGAGACCAAAGCACAGACAAGAGATTTCTTGTGGTTTCGCTCTAGGCTGACCCTGATTTAAGGCACTGAAAAAAACAAAACTGGAATCCATAGCCCCTAAAATAGGATAAAATTCACCAAGGGTTTCATTGGCTTGTGCTCAATATGTCAGTATTGATACACTCACTTTGAAAGACCAGCAATAACACTACGAGTCCAACTATCATAGATCACTGCTGATCAGATAGCAATTTTTCCTGCACATTTTCAAAGAAGCTATTGTTTTATGTCACGTAGTGATGCAGTGTGGAATAAATTCTGACCCAGCTAGGAGAAATTGAAAGAAGGTACTTTCAAAATAAAAGTGATATTTAAGAAAGGACTCACTAGTAAAATGTTAGAAAGTAACTTCTTTTACCATTCCTTTGCATCCTTAAACAACCTCTGAATTTAGCACACTAAGTATACTTAAAACCATAGCTTCTCATTTATCCTTTTTACAGTGAGTGGCATAGGACATTATTTCCTTTGGGGAAATACTATTTTTTCCAGATTTTGCAGTTAGGAATAGATTTATTGTAGGGCATCTGGGTGGCTCAGTCATTAAACATCTGACTTCGGCTCAGGTCATGATCTCTCGGTTCCTGAGTTCAAGTCCCACATTGGGTGAGCTCGAGCCCTGCTTTGAGTTAGCCCCACTTCTCTCTCCCCCCTTCTCTCTCTTCTTTTGCCCCTCCTTGGATTCTCTCTCTCTCTCTCTCTGCCCCTCAGGCATTTTGCACCCTCTTGCGCTCTCTCTCTCTCTCAAAAATAAATTAATAAATAAGTAAATAAATAAATAGTAAAAAATAAAATTTTTAAAAAGGGGAATAGATTTATTGTAGAGAACATATTATTTAATTCTAGCTCTAATTCAAACTGAAATTGAGTAATTGTGTATTTAATTGTTGAATGGCTGCATCTGCAAGATGATATGCTCTGTGAAGACTGGGATAGTGTCTGTTTTGTGAACGATAACCCCAACCCCTAGCTAGGGCCTTAATGTAGTAGGCCATCAGTCAATAAGAAATTTCTCATTAATTGAAGGATGACATGGGCCCACAGCTAGTAATTGGTAAGGATGAGAATTTAAGTCTAAACTGCTAACTCCATGCTCAGTGCTCTATGGACTATTTTGAATTTGTAAGTGACAAGTTACAAGCATCAAATTCACAGATTTGTTTCTTAGTGAATTCAAACACTCCTACTGAATAAGTATGTGTATAGTGAGTAGCTTGACCAAATCACTAGATCTATTCTTGTGAAATGATTTCATGGTTTGCTTTTTATGCCAATGCCTTTAAGTTACAGTTTATACTGCATATCATGATTCCAGAGAGTTCATGGCTAGGGCCACTGATTCAATTCTCAGAGGGAGAATTAGATTTTCCAGGGAAACTTTCTTTTCCCTGGGAGTGTGTACTTCCAACTCTAGTTAAAAATGCCTGTCTTGTTCTGAAGGAAAAATTCTGCACTAAATGTGAGCTAACATCAGCCCTTCCCCATCTCCAAACCTGAAATCATCAGTTTATCAATTGATCCACCATTAATGAGTTATATTAGATATTTTCTAAACTTTTGCCTGGCTCTGAATTTATATTAAATTAATAGCAATCAAATGATGTACCAATTATCTCTTTTGATTCTGGAAAATATTTTATGAAATAGACGTTAACTTCCCAATTTGAAATGAGGAAAATAAGTCATAGAGAGAATTCAAACCTAGGTCTTCTCAACTTAGACCCTTACTCTTAAGTAAGTGATAATTCTACAGTACAATAAAGATGACAGTAAGTATATTATTTTTATAGTATTTTATGAGCACCAAATATCATAGAAAATACTACTGTGATTAATGTGATTTTTAAGCTAAAAGGTAATGTATGCAACACCAGCTATTATTAGTGTCATTTAATCCATCTGAGAAAGAGGGTCATTATAGTATGTATGGTAAGGACATATTTGTGGCCCATTTTTTGTTGTTGTTTTGGTTTGGTTTGGGTTTTTTTGTATATTTTCCTTCTATATTTGGCAAGATTGATACCAATGATTATAAGATCGAATTTTCCTGCCTTCTTGGCAGCTAAGAGATGAACATTTGACTAAGATTCTCACCAGTGAAATGTACCTCCGCAATACTTCAATTAAGCAGGGAAAAAAAAAATAGAAGAACTTACTTTAGGAAGTCATACGTGGTGGATATGGCACGGTTTGGCATAGATACTGAGTCAAGGAGCAGCTATGACAGAATAGCCGAGGATAGGATCTTCTGTTCATGGTTTACAATACCTGTGCTAGAATCAAGCCTCTGAATAGTTAAGTGGTGTGGTTTGGGTATTATTGCTGGTGGCATAATCTCTAAACTCAGTTGTCTGGCCCCCCTGACCCCCCTGGGACTTCTGAGGGCTAGCGTATATCATTTAATACATTCCTATTCCAATTTACCTAGTTTGTTATTTTTTTTTGCAACTAATAAACCTGACTACAATAAGCCAGCTTCACATAGCAGATTTGTGTTAGACAGAATAATTGTTTCCCAAAGATGTTCATGTCCTAATTCTTGCAACCTATGAATATCTGAAGTTGCGCAGTAAAAAGAGATTTTTGCAGATGTGATTAAGATTACAGACGTTGGAATGGGGAGGTTATCCCAGATTACCCTGGTGGGTTCAGTCTAATTACACAAGTCCTTAAAAACAAAGACTTTTTCCCAGCAAGGTATATGTATATATGTTCTACACACACACACACACACACACACACACACACCCCTTAAGAGTGAGAGAGAAATGACAAAAGGGCATGAGAATGATTCTATCTGCTGTTGTTGACTTTGAGGATGAAGGAAGCATTGAGCCAAGGAATGCAGGTGATCTCCAGAAGCTTAGAACTGCCCTCAACTGACAAACAGGAAAGAAATTGATGCCTTAGTTCTACAACTGAATGGAACTGAATTCTGCTAACCTGAATGAGAAAAATAAAAGTATCTACTTTATAGCCCACCAGAGTTCTAAACTATAAAACTGTAAAGTAATAAACTTGTAGTGTTTAAAGCCACAAAATTGGTGGCTATGGAAAGCTAGTACAAGGCTAGCAAACTTTACCTTAGATATGACATAATCCAGTCCTAGTCTATGACTTTGATTCTTCTGCAAATGTTAGTTCTATTCTTTACTTGAGCCTGTCTTACCAGACTCTTACCTTGACCTCTGAGCCCAGATTCTAATTCTGAAAGATCTTTGTGCTTAATATTAGGAGGCAAAGTATAGAGCAGGAATAAACAGTGAGATTGGCATATTGCAAACTTCAGAGAAAGATGACATGAAATGCAAAATAAGGTTTGAATCAGAAAATATTGAAATTCGTCAGTGCTAGCAACATTGGACAGCTAAACTATTAATGCTTCTGCTCGTCTACATGTGACATTTGGATATTAATAGCAGTTCATAGATGACTTATAGTACTGAATAAAATAATATACGTAAAGCTCTTAGAATAGTCTGTGGCACATAGTAAATGTTTTATAAATGATGACCATCTTTATTAATGTAGGGTGTATATACTAGTGTACTTTTTGTATGTAGAAAGCATATTGAGGGAGGGGGAAAGGAATATATCTTCTTAAATTTTTCTCTGTATGTTGAATTCTCGTCTTTGTGAAAACAATCTTTTGATTTTGAAATATATCTGGTCATCAATACTTATTTAATAAATCTAAATATTAAATACTCAGTTAATTTTCAACCATCAAAAAGTCAGTTAGGAATGAGACTTAGTTTGATGGAAAAATCAGTACTCTAAAAAGATTTGTATTTCAAAGTATGGTCTGTGGGAGTGTGTTTGAGCAGAATCTCAGGTCCCACCTGATAACTGCAACCTGCGTTTTAATAAGATCCCCAGATGATTCATGTGTACCCTAAGGTTTTGGAAGCACTGATGAAAACACAAACAATAAAAATTGGAAATGTAGCCAAATTAAAATTTTAAACTACTTAAAGTTATCACAACAGTAAAACTATTCTTGTGCCTTCTCCACTTTGTTTTATCACTTATAAAATGAGGACGCTATACTACCTATTTCTTGAAATTAAGGTAAAGATTTAATGACCCATATCATTACTAATTAGATAATACAGTGAAGCTCTCTGTGAATTGCCTGGCCAATAATCAATGCTTATCAAATGTAAATGTGACCAGTATTCTTCTTTTTTAGCCTCTTCCTCTACATAAGCTTCTTCTTCCCACTTGTCCAACAACCCTAATTAAATAACATCTATAATATAACTTGGGTACTCTGCTGCAACTAATCATTTGAAATGGAGGCTACAAGCGATCAGGAGGTAAACTAGCCCATTTTTCTCCCTCTTATAGCTAGAGCACAGGGAGTAGGTTCACAAAAAAGTGTCCCAACTTAACCCAATTTAAATACCAAATATTTCTTTATTTTTTTTATTTTTATTTATTTTTAATTTTTTTAACGTTTATTTATTATTGAGAAACAGAGAAAGACAGCATGAGCATGGAAGGGGCAGAAAGAAAGGGAGACAGAATCTGAAGCAGGCTCCAAGTTCTGAGCCGTCAGCACAGAGCCCGATGCGGGGCTCAAACTCACAACCTGCAAGATCATGACACAAGCCAATGTCGGATGCTCAAACAACTGAGCCACCCAGGAGCCCCAATTTTTTTATTGTTTAATAGATTAATTCATTGCCTATTAAAAATTTTTATCTCCAGTTATTTGGGCCTGTAAAAAAATTACTTTAGTCTGTGAGAAGGAAGGCACATATAACATCTAAAATGAGAAAAGGCAAAGGTTAAGACATGTGGATTTTTATATCTCCTACGGAAATAGAAGTATGAAATAGAAGAAAAGCCATGCTTTGAAGCTAGCAGGACCTGTGTTTAAAATCTGACTGTTTTTCTTATTTACTACTTTCCATTTGGCTAGTCAATGAACTGCTCAGAAGTTTAGTTTCCTCATCTATAAACATCTGCCTTAAAGGACTGTGGTTCTTATTAAATGTGAATACCTTTCTATGTTGTCTGGCACATAGGAGTCATAAAATAAAAGCTATTTTTCTGTCTTTTTTATTTTTAGATACATAAATATGATAAGGTACATGACAGGATTATATCTCTAAATATTAATATGCATTTTTGTGTACTTTCCTCACCTTTTTCACATTATTTTCCAAGTCCACATTATTCCCTCTCAACTTATCTGTAGATAAGCAGATACTAAGACTTACATTTAAGTATGTGACAGAATGATTCAACCATATGCTTACAGAGCAACCTAAGACCAGGTAAGAGTGGGCCTTTCTATAGAAGAGAATGTGGAAGGGGGCCTGCGTGACTAAGTCAGTTAAGTGACTCTTGATTTGGGTTCAGGTCATAACCTCATGGTTTGCAATATCGAGCCCCATGCTTGGGACTCTCTCTCTCTTTCTCTCTCTCTCTCTCTCTCTCTCTCTGCCTGTCCCCCCCCCCACTCTCTCTCCCTCTCTCTTTGTCTCTCTTTCAAAATAAATAAATAAACATTTTTAAAAAGAGAGAGAGAGAGAACGTGAAGTGGCTGATCGGACAAAAAGATAAAAGTGACCCTAGACACTGAAAGAGAAAGAGGAAATAGTACCTTTCTTTTCAAGGGCTAGAGCCACCAAAAGAGGCTGAGCACCAATCCTTTACCCATCCATCACCTGGGGACAAAACTGTCCTGTAGTCTCAGGCCACTGAGTATATCCTAAACATAGGTTGAAAGACTTAGACAGTATATTGCTGATCAAGATAGAATTGAACATGACCAGAGGTGATTCTACGATGAGTAGGACTATATACATTGCCAAAGATAATCCTTGTCTAGTTATTGACTCAAAAGAAAGCAGAGACAGACCAGATACCTTGAAAAGGATAATGATTGAGGCTACATTTTCATGTGATTCTGATGCTTGAATATGAAAAACCTTAGACTTGTTTAGTTCATGAATTTGAGTGACTACTAGAGCTTTAGGTAGTCACAGAGAAACTAGAAAATTATCAGTAAATATTATATAATATTTAAATATGTGTATTATAGATTATTACAAAGAAATTATTTTTACTGATGCATTTGGATACATGAATACAATATTTTTAGCGTATGCAATTTATAGTACAAGTTTCTTTATTGTGTTGTTGTTACATTGACAATCTAGGCCTCCTAACATAATAAAACCAAGAGATATAATTTTACCTTGATATTTAGTTGTATTTTTATATGTGTCTTTGTAAACAGCGTAAAAGCAGTCACTTTAAAGTAACCCCTGAGTTATTTTGATGAAAATTCTTCCAATTTTATCAAATACATTCCATTTTGCAAAATTTATTGAGCGCTTATCAGGCACTCTCTAATGTACCACGGCAATAATAATGATATGCTTTTACAAGTGCTATGTTTAATATTATAGGAAGGTACATAAAAATTATAATAGAAAATACTATTAAAATGAATGTCTGTGCCCATGTATTATAATGTTTTTTTAACTAATTGACACTTTTTATGCTCTGCAGAAATATTTTTTCATATATTAGAAATGTATCGTCTGAAAATTATAAAGACATAAAGGTCTTTTGTCTTGATGTTATTCTTCAGAGAATTTTAAAGTAATTATTCAGATTACAGTTTTGGTAATAACAGATCAGATAATTTGAACCAATCTTCACACTTGAAGACAACTTTTTTTTTTTTTCAACGTTTTTTATTTATTTTTGGGACAGAGAGAGACAGAGCATGAACGGGGGAGGGGCAGAGAGAGAGGGAGACACAGAATCGGAAACAGGCTCCAGGCTCCGAGCCATCAGCCCAGAGCCTGACGCGGGGCTCGAACTCACGGACCGCGAGATCGTGACCTGGCTGAAGTCGGACGCTTAACCGACTGCGCCACCCAGGCGCCCCTTGAAGACAACTTTAAAAAGCTAAGATGAAGTTAAAAACAACTTGCGTGAAAGCACTGCAGAGCTAACAAGGCTGTGAAGAGTTACAAGGCCAAGGTTCGAAAGGTGGAAGTCTAAAGCTGTTTGGTGTTTGTTGCCACTCTTTCCTAAGGAGCACTGGCTTGCTCTGATAGAGGTGGCTCAAAGTACTTGAACCTACGCAGTCCTACTAAAACTCTGTCAAGGCTAGAGGGAAAACTTGGGTGAACAGCATGTCATTTAGCTCTTCCACGAATTGGTGCTTAATTTCAAATCATTTCAAACTTGAAACTGAATTAAAGGAATCCCAGAGTCCTAGTACCCCTAGCCGTGTGTGAGTTTAAACAACCATTTTTATTATAATCCTGGGGATAATTGATAAGATTGAAAATTTTGGAAGACTACAAGAAAAGTAGTTTAACAGTTAAATGAATATTTCAGAACTTAAGAAACAAAAAGTAAAGAGTAGAAATTTAATAGATTGTTTGAATATTAGAATGAATATTAAGGAAATAATTAGTGAACTTGTAATAGGTTAGAAGGAAATTTCTTGAAACAAATTTCCTGAATGAAACAAAATATTTTAAACACAGAGGAGTGGTTAAGAGACAAACAGAACAAAATTAGATGATCAAATACTGGAGTCCCAGAAAGGGATAGAGAAAATGGGGTAGAAGCAATATTTGAAAGATATAATTCTCAATTTTCCAAAACTGATCACAACAAATAACAAACCACAGAGACCTTATGATTGCTAAACAAAATAAATGAAAAGATTATCACTCAGAGGTAACATTCAGTAAAATTTCTGGAAAATGAGAAAGTGTACACTCAAAGGAATATATATCAGAAACTGTAAACATTAACACCAAGAGGATATCATGAACAATTTTACTCTAATTTTCAAAATTTAGATAAAATGGACAGACCTAGAAAAATACAATAGAATATTATTCAGACTTAAAAAAGGAAATCCTGCCATTTGCAAAAATTTGATAAACTCAGAGGACATTTTGCTAAGTAAAATGAGCCAGACACTAAGCAAAAAGACTGCATGATCTCACTATTATGGTGAAACTAAAAAAGTTGAATATATAGAAGCAGAGAGTAGAGCAGTAGATACAGTGGAGAAAAGGTGGGGGAAATGGGGAGATGTTTCTCAAAGAGCACAGAGTGACAATTATGTAAGATGAGTAAGTCTCAAGACCTAACATACAGCATGATGATTATAGTTAATAATATCATATTGAATACGGGAAATTTGCTAAGGAAGGAGATTTCAGGGGCTCTCCTGACACACACATAAAAATGGTAATATGTTCACTGTTCATATATTAATTAGCTTGACTCTAGTAATCATTTTCTATGTATATGTATATCAAATTATCATGTTATATACCTTAAATATTTACAAGTTTTTATTTAAAATTTTTAAAAAAAGATTTGCATTATTCTATTTGGGACACAGTAAGTATAGAAGTTTTACTAAAAGTACTAGATCAAATATCACTTCAGACTAGAAACTTGTAAAACTATGAAACTGGAACCCATTCTAAATACCAGAAAAACCGCTGTGGAGTTTCCCATCAATGGATTTTTTTTTCTTTAAAAATAAAGTTTTACTAATGCTAATAGATGTTTAACATGTCAAACTGGTATTTTAGTTTGAAACCAGGGATTTTAAAAGTATGATTTTTAGTCACATTGCTAAAATAGATATCACTGGAAAAAATATAGCCAAAGAAATGAAAATAATGAAATAAGCCAAGTCATCATTTAAGTAATACAGAATTGCCAGACTACGGTGGTATTAAAAATATTTGGAAATCTTTTCTGTTAGCCAAAGACTCAGTGAAATTACAATTCTAAAAATAACTTAAAATAATAAAAATAATTGGAATAGAAAAAATGTATATCTACCTACTAAATACAAATGACAAAATATCTTTAAAGACACCATTTTTAAGGCATAAAATTTAACAAATACTTAGGAATTAAATTAGTCAAAACCAGATGTGATAATTAATTTTGAGAACCCTGACTAATATGCCAGTTGGGAACTCAGATAGCTTGAAGTATTATTGAAAGGTAAATGAATATGTACTCTTTTCATGGTTTGGAAGGTTGCGCATGGTAAAGGTGTCACATTCCCCACATATTTTAATATAGACAAACTGCAATCTGAGTGAAAACTCCAGTAGGCATTTTTGTGAAAATTGACAAGCTGATTCTAAAATTCATAGAGAAATGCCATGGGCCAAGATTAGAAAAGACATTCTTGATGAATTAAAACACTGTTAGAGGACATTTAGCAAGTTTCTATATAACACTACAGTAAGGAAATAGGGTATTAAAGCCAAGTCTCTACAAGGATCAGTGTAATTGAATAGAAAGCCTACATACACATGGACATTTGATTTATGGTAGAGTAGTAGAGGAAGGGCAATCTCTTTTATAAATCAATTGAATATCAATTTGATAATAATTATATTAAACCTGACCCCTGTATCAGTTTAAACCCCCAAATCAATCACAGGTGGATTTTAATATTTAACCATGACATGCAAGAGGGATGGCCAGAAAGAAAATAGAGTAGAGTATCTTCATGATATTTGGAGAAGGAAAAATTTATTAAATAGTCTTTCATGAATTACCATATTTTAATCCACCAGAATGGATAATATCTAAAGAACTATAATACAAAGTACTAGAGAAGACAAGGAGCATCAGGATCTATCAGATATTCCTGGTGGGGGGGGCGGCAGAAATATTTTGGAAAACAGTTTATCATCATCTACTGGTGTTGCAGACCCGCATACCAACAATTTCACTCCTGGGTATAGAGTAAGAGAAAGGCACGCATGAAGAACTATATGAAAATATTCATAGCTGCTCTCATACAACAGAACCAATGCAGCAATGAATGAAGTAATGAAAATGAATGAATTATGGCTACCAAAAAAGTATAAATCTTAAGTAGACCACTTAGATACCAAAGAATATGTACTGCATTATTCCATTTATTAAAAAATCTGAAACAATTTAAAATGAAAGTTTTAAAGAGAATTTAAACCAAAGGATCAGATATCAGGGTAGTGGTTCCTTTTGGGCAAGAGGGAAATGGTAAGTGTGGAAAAGATCTGTAAGTAGACTTCTCCACTTGTGGATCTATGTCTTGATCTGGATGATTGGTACATAGTTTCCTCTGATAATTTGTTGTACTATAGATTTGGTTTGTGCACTTTTCTGTATATGATACTTTATAATGCAGACTTTAAAATCATGATTGTGACTCTAATAGAAATATTTTAAAATTAATATTCTGGTTACAAAGATTGAGAAGCCTACAAATTTAGGTTTTGTGCTTGTTTGTGTACACAGAAATCTGTAGTAAGGATCTCATTTATGTCCTTCTGCCAGTGAGAAAGAACTAAACTAACCACCTGGCAGAACCTTAACTCTTTCAGGCCAATAGAGGGTATTCAGAAAATTACCTTTTGAAATGAAGTAAATCAGCCAGATAGATTTGTGTAGAGCTTTACATGCCAAATGCCAGTGATAAAGCTGCCCCTGCGTTTAGGATAAGATAATGGACACTGACTTATTTGAAAAATTGAGTTTCATCTGCCAAAGAAAGGAAAACAGTGCCATTGTAAAAACACAATGATGATCACTATATTTCAAGGAAACTGTATGGGGCTTGGAGCGAATCCCCTATCCCTTTTATGAACTCTTCTTGGCAGATGACATCTACTATTAACCGATACATGAATGTTATATTGAAAACAAGTTCCCAGAAAAATGTAAAGTCTGTTGCTTTGATCAGGAATTGGGTGCATTGGGACATATGAAGCCTGTGTAGATTTATTATTCTATTCCCAGTTAAATTAGCAGCCTGTGTCTAACCCCGTGAACTTTCTATAAATTCCTTCTGTTGCATCTTTACTACTGAATGAAGTAGTATAAAGGGCTGAGCAATGATCTGGCTGAGTAACTGACCATGAAGATCTATAATGAAGATAATTATGCATTACTCTCCTAATTGAAATAAGAATAAAAGCTATACATTTAGAATATAAAAATCAAATCAACCAAGCAAATATTTGTCTAGTTTTTATTTGTTTATTTTTTTTAAATAAACTTAAGCTTTAAATTGTTTTTAATTTCAAAACGATGAGCTATAACTTGTTTTACGGAGAATTTATTCTATCACAAAAATATATAAACCGTCATCAGTATGACTTATTATTAAATATACTACAAAACAATTTTACTTCAGAAATTATGGCAAATGAGATGATGAAGAAATAAAGTTTCAGGCCAGGATTCCAAATGCTCTGGTATATATTCAAGAATTCAATAAATGCTGAAAGACCTTCTAGAAGCCACATATAAAGAATATTTTTCAAGAAATTCTAACATTTTTATGGAGTCTTTACCACAACAGTTAAGGTGGGGAAGGTTGTCAATCGCACACAGAGAAGTCCAAAGGGAAAGAAGCTTGTAGCAATACTGATATTGCCAAGAGGTTAAACCTTTGCAGTTATCCCCAGATGATGTACCTAAGTAAGAAGGATATAGGCAAAAGTAAAAAATGGATGAACATTTTCCCCTTGTGATTTCTACTTTGAGAAAGTGATCATACAATTTCCAGATTGTAAAGAAACAAAGCACGTTTAAAGACCTTAAAAAATACAAACGAGGGGCGCCTGGGTGGCTCAGTCAACTAGACTAGGTGACCGACTTCGGCTCAGGTCATGATCTTCAGGTTTGTGAGTTCGATCCCTGAGTCGGGCTCTGTGCTGAAGTCTCAGCCTGAAGCCTGTTTTGGATTCTGTGTTTCCCTCTCTCTCTGCCCCTCCCCTGCTCCTGCACTGTCTCTCTTTCCCTCAAAAATAAATAAACATTTAAAAAAAATTTTTTTAAGTACAAACAAAAAACAAACAGAACCCTTCAGCCAGAGACATGTTGCCTTACCTTACACCAAAATCTTCTGAATAAGCGTATATTTAATATTGTGCATGCAAGCTATGAAATGGAAATGGAAAGGAACTAGTATCACAATTTTCAGACATTTTTATTGTTCATGGGCTTTTGAAGCTTGAATTTCTTTCAAATACTTTTTTCCTCTGATCCTTTGGTGTACTGACATGCACTTAGGCTTCAGTAGTAATTAATTTTATGAACCTAATTTTGGTTAATACCTTTACCTGACGTTGAAGGAGGCCGTACGACCTGGACCAGTGGGTAAACTGCCATCACTTTCCAAATTTTCTCTCCACTACCTTCACATTTGTTCGCTATGTTGCCTTCATTAAGTCCTTTGTCCTGAAAGTGAGAAGCAAGATTTGGCTATGGAGATGGGGTGATATCTTGAGGAACATTCTGACTAAAAGCAGATAGATATAAATATGGGAATTCAAGAAGTAGTATAATCTGGGAAATTAGGATACTTGGGGCAACTGATCCAGTGGATCACCCTGGCTTTTAAATGAGGCAAACCTCAGGGCACCTGGGTGGCTCAGTCGGTCAAGCATCTGACTTCAGCACAGGTCATGATCTCGCAATCCATGAGTTTTAGCCCCGTGTCGGGCTCTGTTCTGACAGCTCAGAGGCTGAAGCCTGTTTCAGATTCTGTGTCTCCCTGTCTCTACCTCGGCCCCTCCCCCACTCATGCTCTGTCTCTGAGAAATGAATAAATCTTAAAAAAAATTTTTTTAAATGAGGCAAACCTCAACTTCTAAATATCTGTGGTATTATTTTTCAGAGCAAAAGTTGTAGTAGGTGATAAAGTGATTCATCACTTCTAAGAAAGATACAAGACAAAAGGAGATTGCCACTAACGGTACATTTGTTCTTACACCAAAAGCTTTCTATTTAATCACGTGCTGATATGCCTCCATAAATGCATTTTTTTTCAGGTTTTGAGTTGGGTTGGATATTGTACTAATGGACAATACAGGACTTAGTTTCTTTAGTTTTGTTATTTGTTTTATTGTGGTAAAAAATATAACAACCATTTTTAAGGGTATGATATCAACTATATGTGCATTGTTATGCAACAGGTCTCTAGAACTTTTTCATCTTGCAAAACTGAAGCTCTTTATTCTGGAACAACATCCCCTTCCCACCTCCCCTCATGGCCCTGGCAACTACCAACCTACTTTTTGTTCCTAAGAGTCTGACTACGCAAGTACCCCGTATATGTACAATCATGCAGTACTTGTTTTTTTGCGACTGGCTTGTTTCATTGAACATAATGTCCTCAAATTTCATCCATGTTTTAACATATGAAAGAATTTTCCCCCTTTTTAAGGCTGAATAATATTCTATTGTATGTATATGTCATATTCTCTTTATCCATTAATTCATTGATAAATATTTATTTGCTTCCACCTCTTGGCTAGTGTGAATAATGCTGCAATGAACATAGTGTACAATGTTTGTTTAAATGAATTTTCTCTTACTAATTATGTGTTTTTTGAGGTAAGTTCACAATGTTGGGACATTATTTTTGACCTCAGTAAGAGACTTCAGTGAAATAATGTATGGGTATACAAGTAAAAAGAAGCAGTTATTAATAATTTTACTGGAAAAACAGATTATCAGAAAAAAAAAAGAACATTAAATGGTATAATCGAGGAAGGAAAATTTTATAGAAGATGAAAGAATATATAGTGTAAGACAAAGTTTGGGACTTAGGCTTGGATTGAAAGAGAGAAACTTCTTTCTTCAAAATTTGAGGCAAAGAAGTGCAGTTGAGTAGATATCTTCTTAGTTAAGGATTTTATGCCTAGAATCCTCAATTTTCTTTGTGCAATAGAAGGCTAAATTATGTGTTTAAAATAAGGGTCATAGACTGTTGAAGAACATAAAAGAAATGAAGCAAATTTTCACTGAGCAGAATTGGAGAGGGAGCAGTTAAGAGACAGTTAAATCAAGCAATTTTATGACCCCATTAAAGTTAGAGACTGTGTGTGTGTGTGTGTGTGTGTGTGTGTGTGTGTGTCTATGTGTATTTGCTGTATACTGAGATGTATGATTTTCTCCAAGGTTTCGCAGTGGTCAAGTTGCTGACAGAAATCTTGACTGTTCCATTTTTTTTTTCATTTTTATGTATTTAAAAGTGTACTGACTACATGTTATTTGTCAGGAACTGGATTTCACACAACATGCATACCAAAAAATGTAGTTCCTGTGTGTATCAGTTATGATTCAACCAGAGAAGCAGGACCAATAGGAAAGATAACAAGTACAATTAAACTTCATGGGCATAGGTTGAAGCTTTTGTCTACAGGGGAATTTCTTCTCTTTCAGGGAAACCTCAGACCTGCTTTAAAGGCCTTCCAACTATTTCAGCCAAGTTCACCCAGTTTATCTAGGATAACTTCCCTTATTTAAATTCAACTGATTAGGAATTGCTTCACAGCAACACCTAGATTAGTGTTTAATTGAATCACTAGGGACTATAGCCTTGCCAAGTTGACATATCAAAAAAAAAAACAAAAACAAAAACAACATTATACCACTTAAGTTTACTTTCTAGTTCAGAGTAAGATAGGTAGATAGATGATAATATTAGAGCATTCCATGTGGTCTTTGAACACAGACCATGGACATAAGGAAAGGAGGGGTCTGTCGATTAGGAGCTAGCTAGGAGAGGTTGGAAAGGGGGTGCAGGCAGACGAAGCACCTTATACAAAGATCCACAGAGAGCATCTCTCATTCAGAGAGTAACAAGTAATGCAACTTATTTTAATTGTGACTGTAAGATGGGAAGAGATGAGGAAGTCAGTAAGAAGCAGGTGAAGTAATATTATAAAGAACAATATATACTACACTAAGACCTTTGGATATTATCTTCAAAGTTATGCGAAGCATTCTGGGTTGTTATCTGATATAATGCACTTGGATTGTCAATGACAATGCTCATTAAAGATTATATCCTCAATGGAACAGGTATTTTCTTTTTAAATGGTTTTAGAAACAAATTTGACATGATCAAATTAGCAACAGCTTGGAGAAAAGAAAACAAATGTGGACAAGAATGAGGCCATTGGAAGTTGTAATATTTTCAGTTAGAAATGATGTGGGAGTTTAAATACTATGAGAATGTTGAGACACAACAGGAACTGGTGAGTGATTGAATGTGGGGGCAAAAGAGAGAAAGAGGATAATAATTATATCCTCATTTCTGGCTCAGTTCTGTAGGTAAATAACTGTACCACTCACCAAAATAAAGGTATAGCAGGAGGAAAACTGAGGGGTGGGGGAAAGGTAAACGGGATAATAAATTTAGCATTAGACATGTGGAATTTGATCTGCTTGAGATGTATCCTAATGTCATGAATAGTCAGTTGAATATTTGAGTGAAAGCTCAGAAAAAAGGTCAGATATGAAGACATAGATTAGTATTTCTTTAACTGTGTTGTGCATAAAAGCACTAGATCTTGTTAAAATGGTGCTTCAGAGCCATATTCCCTAAATCACTGATTCTAGAGGCCCATGTCCAATGATTAAAAAGCAGCTTATAGACCAGTTTGAGTCATGTTTATGCAAATTTTACCGAAGATATCAACATACAGAAATATAACATTGCCAAAACTGTGGGAATTAGATGAATTCAGCTAGACAGAGTAGGAAATGATGAAGTAGTTGAGAATAGAACTTTAAAGAAGATGATTGACCAGAATAGCTAAAACAGTTGATCCCTTGATGGCAACTGAGAATGGTGGGTAAGAGAAAGTTATGAGGAACATCAGAAACATGAGAAGGAGAGACTTTCAAGAATGAAAAAATCAAAGCCAGTGCCAAATGACACAGACCATTCAAGAATTATATGTACCTATCAAATTTCATTTATCAACAAGCTCCCCAGAAAACCAATTTTTAATTAAGGCAAGTAATGGAGATAGTATTTTAAAATAGTAATTTATTCATTCATTCAACAGTTATTTATTAGGTTCCTAATTTATTGAGGCTCTATTCTGAGCACTGGGATTGTAACAGAGAACAGGACATCTGAACCTAATGTGGGAAATTAAAAAAAAAATCAATAAATGTATGGTAGCCTAGATGGTGAGAAATGTTATAGAAAATAATAAAAGAGGGAGAAATATAGTGCCAAGAGAAGGAGGGGTACTATTTTATGTAGGATAGTTAAGGTAGCATCCCTAGTAAGGTGACATTTGAACAATGAGCCAAAGGAAGTATAAAAACAAGTCATACAGATATCTGGATACAAAATATTACAGGAAAAAGAAACAGCAAATGTCAAGGCCCTTTGTTGTGTTCATGTGTAGAATGTTTCCGCATCAGCAAGGAGACCAGGATGGGGGAGAAAGAGAGTGGTAGGGGGACAGGATAGAGAGAAAGTAGGGTTCTCAAGAACATAAGGTCTTGCAGGCCTTTGCCAGTTATTTAAGTTTTGTTCTGAAGGAGATAGGTTACCACTGGGGAGTCTTGAAAATAGGAATAAAATTATATGACTTATGTCCTAATGAGATTACTCTGGCTATTGGTTGACAAAAGACTATAAATGAGTAAGAGTGAATAAAGGGAGCCCCGCTGGAAGTTACTGTAATAATTCAATTTAAAAATGGTGGTTTGGGCTTAGGGTAGCAGTGGAAGTAGTAAAAAGTGATTGGAATTACTTTCTATACTGAATATAGCACTGAATGCATTCACTGGTGACTTGAAGAAAGGTTATAAAAGAAAATCTTCCAGAATAAGTTTAAGTATGTAGGCCTAAACAACTGAAAGGATTGAATGATTATTTGCTTAAATAATGGGGAAGAAGACTGTGGAGGGTGCAGCTTGGTCAGGGATTGTCCTGGATGGGGATGCATTAGGTGTTCAGTAAGACATGCTTATGTTTGAGGTGTTTGTTTAAACATCCAAGTAGTGGTGTTGAAAACAAAATTGTGTATGAGTCTAGGGTTAAGTGAAGAGATTGAGTTGGAGATACCAGTTTGGGAGCCACCATCATATAGATAATATGAATCTGGAGCAAATCGCCTAGGAAGTTAGTGAAAGGGGAAAAGAAAGAGCCTTGCATCACTCCAATATTTAGAAGTCATAGAGTTGAGTAGGAAACAGAAAAGGAGACTGCGAAGACAAGGGTGGAGATGCAGGAAGAAGATCTTGACCTACTGGCCTATTTCTATTGGCATACAAATGTTTTGTTATTTCTTCTTTTAAAAAACCTACACTCTTGAGGCACCTGGGTGGGTTAGTCGGTTGAGCATTCGACTTCAGTTCAGGTCATGATCTCGCATTTGACGAATTCAAGCCCCGCATCGGGCTCTGTGCTGACAGCTCTGAGCCTGGAGCCTGCTTCAGATTCTGTGTCTCCCTCTCTCTCTGTCTGTCCCCTGCTCATGCTGTGTCTCTCTCTGTCTCAAAAATAAAGGTAAACATTAAAAAAAAATTTTTTAAGCCTACACTCTTTACTCATTTTCCTCCACCTCTCACTATAATTTTTTTCTCATTTCTTTAAAGCAAAACTTTTTTTTTTTTTAATTTTAGTTTGTTGATATTCAGTGCCATATTGGTTTCAGGAGTAGAGTTCTGTGATTCATCATTTACATACAGCACCCAGTGCTCATCACAAGTGCCCTCCTTAATGCCCATCATCCATTTAGCCTATCCCCCACCCACCCCCCTCCAGCAACCCTAAGTTTGTTCTCTATCATTAAGAGTCTATTGTGGTTTGTTTCCCTCTCTCCTCCTTTTCTCCCCTTCCCATATATTCACTTGTTTTGTTTCTTAAACTCCATATTTGAATGACATCATATAGTATTTGTCCTTCTCTAACTGACTTATTTTGCTTGGCATAATATATTCTAGCTCCATCCATGTCATTACAAATGGCAAGATTTCATCCTTTTTGATAGCTGAGCAATATTCCATTGTATATACTTAACACATCTTTATCCATCCATTCATCAGTCATTGGACATTTGTGCTCTCTTCATAGATTGGTTATTGTTGATAATGCTGCTATAAACATTAGGGCACATGCGTCCCTTCAAATCTGTATTTTTGTATCCTTTGGGTAAATACCTAATAGTACAATTTCTGGATCATAGGGTAGTTCTATTTTTAGTTTTTTGAGGCGCCTGTATACTGTTCTCCAGAGTGGCTGCACTAGTTTGCATTCCCACCAATAGTTAAGCAACACTTCTTGAAAGAGTAATCTTTTCTCAATGTTCCAGTTTTTCTGTTAAAATTCTCTCTTGAAATCACTCCAGTCAGGCATTTGTTCCCACAAACTACCATAAATGCTCTTTTCAAGGTCACCAATGGCATCCTAATTGCTAAAATCAATGCTCAATTTTCTGTTCTCATTTAACTTTGCCCATCAGCAGCATTTGACACAACTACAAACTTTCCTTTTGAAATGTTGGCTTTACTTGGCACCTTGTCTACTCACCCTGCACAACTGACCAAACCTTTACTTGGTTTCCAAGATATCACTCTCTCCATATTTTCCTCACATTTCTCTAATAACTCATTTTCAGTCTCATTTATTGATTCATCTTCATTTTATATATCTAGATATATCTATATCTATAGATATAGATATAGATGTATCTATATGATATATCTATATATAGATATCTAGATATATCTATATCTAGTGTGGCTATATATATCCAGATATCTATATAGAGTGTGGCTATAGATATCCAAATATCTATATAGATATAGATATATCTAGATATCTAGATATCTAGATAGATAGATATCTATATAGATATATATATGATATGTTCCTCGGGACTTAGGCCTTGGAGTATTTTTTAATATCTCCATTCACTCACTAGATGTAGTTTCACAGATCTCTCTGCTAATCACATCAGAATGTATATATCCATACTAGACATTTTCTTTGGACTATAAAATTCTTTATACAACTGCCTAATCAGTACTTCCACTTAAATTACTAATGGGCATCTTATCATAGTATATTCAATACTGATCTCATGACATCTGTCCCAAGTACATCCACCCTCAATCTTTCATATCTCAGTGACAACTCCGTTCTCTTGGTACTCAATAAAAGATCCAAACATCATACTTGACTCCTTTTCTCTCACATCCTATATCTGAGATACTTAGCAACTCTCAAAATATCTTAAAATTAGGCCATTGTTCTGCTTAACATACTCATGGTTTCCCTTACATTCTGAATAGAATCTAAAATATTTAAATGATCTTATTAAGCCCACAAGGTCTGGCTTCCTACCATCTCCTTGTTCTCATTTACTCAACCTCAGCTCCATTGACCTTGCTCTTCATCAAACACATAAGGCATGCTTAGGACCTTTGCCCTTGCTTTTCTAGGAAGTTCTTCCTTCAGATACCTACATGATGTAGTTCCTAACTTTTTTCAGACCTTTAGTCAAGTATTTTTTAGGGAGACCTTACCTGGTCACCATATCTAAAATTTCCTACGTTATTTTTCTCTTTAGTAAACTGATACATCATATGTTTTACTTAATACTCCTTGTTTATTGCATTTTTATACAAACTAGAAGATCAGTTTCATATCTCCTGGATTTGGAACAGTGCCTGATGTGTAATAGTCAATAAATAGTTGCTGAAAAATGAAAATGAACTTGACCTCTTTTGCATCATCAGCACTTCCCTGTTTTCTAGATCATTCCATTAGCATATAAACATGATCTTAATATCTCTCATCTTGAAAAAAAATATCTCTCACCTTGAATCTCTAGTTCCCCTAAATATCACCCACTTTTTCTGCTCCTTTAATAACAAAAACTTAATATAAAAATCTCTTTATAGTTACTATTTTCTCTTCCTAACATCTCATCTATGCCATACCTTGTTCAAATAAGGCTTCTAATGACACCTGTCCCCTTGCCTCTGATGACTTTTCTGTTGCCAAAAGAACATTCACATCTTTTGTATTCAAAACTCCTGGCAGCATTCAACAGAGTTGAATATTTCTCACATCTGGACATACACTCTTCTCTGGACTTTTTGGATGATATGTTTGTAACTTTTATCTCATTTTTTGCTCCTCTGTAACAATCTGTTCTTTGATCTAATTGGCAGAACCTGCTTCAGATGCCTGGCCTTCACCTCCAAAGAGTTCCTTCTAACCATTCAGTTCCCATCTCCAAAGTACTTCCTCAGATAAATTTTCCTAATTAAAATATTAGCCCCTCATTCTATTAGCCAGCTTATTTCCTATCACTCTATTTTATTTTATTTTTCTTTATGCTACTTATATTGTTGGCTTCTGATTTTTTGTTGTTGTTGTTCTTTCCTCTCTCTAGAATGAAAGCTATACTTGTCTCTACCATTTTACTAGAGCCTGAACATGGCACATAGTAGACTTTCAATAAATTAGGCAAATTTTCTATTTCAACTCTAAAATACAATTTAATTGAGGAGTGGAACAAGAACTCAGTTTTTAGAACATGGATTTGATCAGCAACCTCCAGGGTGACCCCCAATGATCCCTGTCTCCTGGTATTTGTGCTCTGTGTAGTTCCCTCTGCTTGAGTGTGGCTGATTGATTGACTTGCTTTTAATGAATGAGATAAGGCAAAAGTAAAAAGTTGGTGCTTCTGAGATTAGGTTACAAACAGGCTGTGACTTCTGTTTTGTGTTTCCTCTATTGCACATTCACTCACTTGCTCTGAAGGAATCTAGCTGCCATGTGTGAGAAGCACATATGGCAGAGAACTGATGTTTTCAGCCAAGAGTCGCTTAGGATATGAAGCCTGACAACAGCCATATGAATGAGTTCAGAAAGGATCTTGCCCCAGTTGAGCTTTGAGATATCTCCAGCTTTGGAGTGCAATTTCTTGAGAGATGCTGATCCAGAACCACTGAACTAAGTAGTACACAAATTTCTGACCTCAAAGAACTGTGTGATAATAAATACACTTTGTTTTAAACAATGAAATTTTAGGAAATTTATTATACATATATAGTTAACAAATACAATGAGAAACACTTTAAGTATGGTGGGTTTGGGTAAGATTTTTAGTGGGAGATATTCTGTGGTCAGAAAACAGAACAAGGGAAGGAGATTAAAAACTCACAGTTCAAAGAAGATCACAGGATAAAAAATTGTTAAGGACACACTGTGTCTATTTTATTTACCTCTAAATATTGTATTTTCACCACTTTTTAGATGTCAAGGTATTTTAAAAATTTTTTAAAGTTTAAAAATTTTTTTTATATTTATTTTTGAGAGAGAAAGGGAGGGACAGAGTGCAGGTGGGAGAGGGGCAGAGAGAGAGGGAGACACAGAATCCAAAGCAGGCTACATGCTCTGAGCTGTCAGCACACAGCTCAACACAGAGCTCAAACTCAGGAAGCATGAGATCTTGACCTGAGCTGAAGTTGCACTCTCAATTGACTGAGCCACCCAGGCATCCCTAGATGACAAGGTATTTAAAAAAAAATGTTTATTTTTGAGAGACAGAGAGAGACAGAGCATGAGCAGGGGAGGGGCAGAGAGAGAGGGAGACACAGAATCTGAAGCAGGTGCAGGCTCTGAGCTATCAGCACAGAGCAACGGGGCTTGAACCCACAAACTGTGAGATCATGACCTGAGATCATGACCTGAGCTGAAGTCAGACGCTTACCCAACTGAGCCACCCACGCACCCTGATGCCAAGGTATTTTTAAAAATACCTTTCAGGTTCTCTTTTCCCAGACCCTTACTTAGCTGTAAGTGTGATAGAAGGACAAGGACACTGGGAATGGAGCATCACTCTGAAGAAACAACAAACATTTATCAGATTGGCCAATAAATAGTATTATACTTTATTTTCTATTAATTTTTATTGATGTGTAATTGACATACAATATCCTAGCAGTTCCAGGTATATATCTTAGCAATTTGATATTTTTCTACATTACCAAATGATCCCCATGATAAGTCTGATTACCATCTGGCACCATACTAGATTAATTAGTGATACACTTTAACAAAACCTAAGGATTTCGAAAGCCTATCTTGTATAATGTAGTTTGTCTATATTAGGGTCCTGATAACAATATATAACTCTGATTCACAAACAGATATTATCATGGGATCTGAGTCAATTATAGTGTTTGGTTTCTGGTCAGAATAGTTGAGATATTTCAAATGGTCTTCAAGTGTTCCTATAAACTTCATGTTTATGCAGGAAAATAAGCAGTTTGATTATACTTTGCCAAGATTACTGTTTGCAAAGTTAGCTTTCTGAAAGTATTGTTACGTGTATATTTCAAGAATGTTAAATTATGAAAGTGAAAATTACATGACTTGTCAGTTCATTATGCTAGGAAGATTTGAAGGGTGAATTAGATTTTATAAAACATACTGAACACACTATTTTTATATTCACCATATCTTTAAGATACTTCGAATGTATTAAGAGAAAAAATCATTTTAATTTTGTCTCCAAAATGCAATTTTATTCTTGGGCTGATTCAGCAGAGTAGAAATAATTTTGACATCTGTAGGTTCTAGATGTAGTTTAATATAAGAATAAAAGCCCGTGTGGAAAATTTGTGTTTGAGGATTTCAAAGTTTATTGAAAGTATGAGGACTACTTTTACGACTGAGAAAGAGGCAGACATTTGGAACTGAACTGAAAGAATAGGAATAGGAATAGGAACAGAATAGGAATCCTCTACTCATATTATTAATAGAGACTTGCCTGTGATATTACTCTTAAACACAGAGATAACATCACATCACCTAATCTAAGAAACTTCACTATGGTCACTGCTGAGATTGGATAATTAGTGGGATGGCAATTGTGGTAGTAGGGCTGGCAGAATTTTGAGATTAGCTCTTTTTCAACAACTCTTAAAGGGGCAACTCCTATGAATGCCAAATATCATTAAGTTGTTTATATTAAAAATAGAGGTTTCGTCAATAGTGGTAATCATGCAAGCATCTTGATTTAAAAAAACGATATAACCTCTTCTTGTGAAATGTGTAAGTTGTTCATGATTATGCCAGATATTAGCATTCATAGTAAAGTAGTTCTGTTCAGTTGAGGATTACAGTAGAATTGATGCTCCATAGGGGCGCCTGGGTGGCTCAGTCGGTTGGGCGTCCGACTTCGGCTCAGGTCATGATATCATGGTTCATGGGTTCAAGCTCTGTGTCCGGCTCTGTGCCAACAGCTCGGAGCCTAGAGCCTGCTTTGGATTCTGTGTCCCCTCTCTCTCTGCCTCTTCCCGTTCATGCTCTGTCTCTCTCTCTCAAGAATAAACATTAAAAAAAAATTGATGCTATATAATAAACATTTGACTCCATCATTCTTTATGACTAGACCAGAAAGTTTATGCCTAGGGGTATAAATTTAAGACCCTCATTTAGTAGTGTGAAAATCCTAGGATAAGCATGGTAGGGCAAATGTGAATATCAGGTTTGCTAATATGAATTAGTTATTGCAAATTAACTGATGTTCAAAACATATTAAGGTTTAAAAATCTAAACTATTACATAAGAAGAAATAATATTTATATATTTCTATTATGTACTTTTAAATACTTAGAACTTATTTTGATGATGGTGATCAAAATTTTATATATTTTCAGTATTAGGGTATATCTAGAAGTTAACAATACAATTTATCATAAAGTGCAGTAAGTGCATGGAGTGGTTATGACATTAAAAATCTAACTGAATATGGTATACATATTATGTTTCACAGTTGATACTTTGTTCATAATTGTATTTACTTTTAAAACACTTTTGGCATTTCTCTTTTTGTAATTTTTGTTATTGTTGTTCTTGTTGCTGGGGTAGAATTTTTGGTAGATCTGAGTTAAATTCACCATTCGGGAATTGAATGTTGCATAGAAAGATTAAAGCAGCACTTTGAGCCATTGAGAGATACTCTAATATTATTAAGACAGAATATTTTAAGAGATGAAAGGATTATATAAAGTAAAATCGTATCTATAGTTAGAGCAGAGTAAGAACTGTGGTTCCAGGGATTACTGTATAAACTTTAGTAGAAAAGGAATTTCCCTATGGTTTAGAATTATTAAATTGTGTGAGTTATGGAGCTTCTGCATTTTCTTTGGAGTCATCTATCATTGGCCATGTCACGTATGGAATGTAATGATACCATGAACCAAGTGGTGTAGTGTGTTCCTTAGGCCCGTTTTTCTACACTGTGGGACTCACAAGAATCAGATCACAGAGATTTCTAATATAAAAATAATCTTTTTAAAAGCATTCGTTTAAATACATAAGTTTTTTTTTTCTATCATCTTCCTTGACTATGTGAAATGTCCTGTTTGAGCTGCCACTAATTTTGAAGGTGAGTCCGTCTTCTCTGAAGATTTACGTTTAATAATTTCCCACAACCCTGCACTAACTGAATCCAGAATGTTTAATGGAAAACATTTCATCTAAGATTTTATGACTTTGTACTGAACCACTAATTACTGGATCTATTTAGTACCATATGCACTAAAGAATACAACTCAGGAAAGGCAAGATATATATACAGATAATACATCAAAACTCTGGTATCTGGTATCTGGTATCTGGTATCTGGAATTTGCCACCCACCTACAAGTTTGCCTCACAGAATGGGAAAGACCTCCATCTGGCTTTACAGTGCTCTTTTTCTTTCTTATTGAAACATCATCACAAATAACACTTCATTATATAATTATTTCTGGGTTCATATTTATTAAACAAGTGTTATTTTTTAAAAGTCCCAGGGATAATCAACAATGAATACAGAATTTCAGTTTTTAGGGGTCCTTCATATAAATCTCATCCTTTTTTTCTAATTTTTTAAAGTTTATTCATTTTTTGATAGACGGAGCATGAGTGGGGGAGAGGCAGAGACAGAGGGAGACACAGAATCCAAAGCAGGCTCCAGGCTCTGAACTGACAGCACAGAGCCCGATGCAGGGCTCGAACTCACGGACTGTGAGATAATGACCTGAGCTGAAGTTGGGCGCTTAACCGACTGAGCCACCCAGGCACCCCACATATAAATCTCATCCTTAATTGTATCCCCACAAACACATATATTCAGTATGGAGTTCCCCCCACTTGATGAGTTCACCAGAAGGTCTACCTTTTAGAGATAGCTTTAGGATTTTGATAGAATGTTTCCAGGAAATTACCATATCTATAGATCCTTTTACCAGATGTAGGGATACCTGTGTAAGGTGATCATTTCTATTTTGTGTGTGGTCTGAAAATTGTGCTTATCTGGTTGGCATTTTCTGATGCTGCCATACCAATTCTTGATGCACAGTCTCATAATTAGTTTCTATCCCTTGGGTTCAGGATGTCTTGTTGATGTCCTCTGGTCTGGTGACAGCAGCTACACAATGTCTCTTTGCATAAGAATACAGTTGTATAATAGGTTTTGTTGAAAATTTTCAACAGAAATGCTTTGCACATATCTGTCTTGCAAACTTTATTATTCACTCATTTTCTTTCTTCATAATCTGTTTCCATAAAGTGATCGCCTGTTACAATTGAAATCATTATTGTAATTATCACTGTTTTGAATCATCATAAAATATTCTGCAGCTACCAAATATTTAACTCATGATTATTCTAACAATCACAAATTAGTATTAACATTATAGCATTTTTTATCTACTACCAGATAAGTAATTAACTACCAGTGTGACCTCAAACTAAACACTTCATTGTGCTTTTTATTTTCTGGCCCCTGTTATCAGCTTTTTCTTTTCTTTAATTTTTTTTCCAGTCAGCTTTCCAAGAATGTGTCTTTATTTCCAATGCCGTCTTATCAAATATGTGAAATATTATCCTTGTGGAGAGTTTATAAATGGAAATATCTGAACTTATTTTTCTCATTATTATATTTTCATTACTATTGAGAACTATAACATACCAAGAATCCATCAAATGCTTTCCTATTCTAGATTTTAGCAACCAAGTAAGGATGCTTCATATCATAATATTTTATTTCTCTTTTATTATATTTTATATACCCTATTGTATTATCATATTGAGGCTTATAGTTGTTGGATATATTTGAATTAGTTCTACTCTTAACAGACAACTCAGAGGAACAGTCACACACAAATATAAACAGAAGCAAAACTTCTGAAATCTAAATTAAAAAGGTAGTTTATCTTAATAGTCATTTAAAAATTTTTTTAATGTTTTATTTATTTTTGAGACAGAAAGTGACAGAGCATGAGCAGGAGAGGGGCAGAGAGAGAGGGAGACACGGAATCTGAAGCAGGCTCCAGGCTCTGAGCTGTCCGCACAGAGCCTGATGTGGGGCTCGAAGTCACAAACCACAAAAACATGACCTGAGCCAAAGTCGGAGGCTTAACCAACTGAGCCATCCAGGGGCCCCTTTGGTAGTCATTTTTATTGCTAATAGTATTTTATGAAGATGAATTGGTTTTAAATTTGGGTTGTATGACTGCAATTCTGACTGGAAAAGGTAAACTTCTAAAATATTCTGTGAATATATTGATGCATCTGCAAAAGTCATGTGGAAACAACTTACATAATCAATGATTACCATTTGTTAGTGAATAACTACCAAAGCATTTGATATAAAACTTCTTTGTGTGGCAAAACAATAGTACTGTATATACTTTCCCAAAGGGTATCGTGTTTATTATTCTTAAATTTAATAAGAAATATTACTCTTTGAAGAATAAGTTGACTTTAAGTTTACATCAAATTAAGGCATCTGTCTTGTTTTGCAAAATCTGAATCTTTGTTTTTTCCAATTTTCACTTTTAATAGCTCCATATAAACTTACTATGAACTGGATAGTAACAGAGCAAAAGAAGTTTGATATTACACAAGGTGATTTTTTAAAAGTCAGCTTGCTAAACATTTAATTTAAAATGACCTGAAATATTCTAGGGATAAAAGGGGTCTACGTCATTAAAGAGTT
This sequence comes from Panthera uncia, assembly GCF_023721935.1. Lineage (NCBI taxonomy): Eukaryota > Metazoa > Chordata > Mammalia > Carnivora > Felidae > Panthera > Panthera uncia. Next base: position 97,872,823 of record NC_064810.1, on the reverse strand, counting down.
TCCAGACAGTACTGCAACTTAATCATCTTTAACAGATTGGTATCTTTTCTACTTTTATAGACCTCTTGAAAGAGAAGTTCTATATATTTAACAGTTCCCACTGTGAGAAATATTTAATTAATCCTAACCGAAAATGCTCATGTTTCAGTTTCAGGTGATGGTGATGATGATGATTTTCAATCCTTTTATCATCTTATTACCATCTTCACTTTCCTATGAGAAATTATCCTTTGCAGATTGACTTCTATTTTACAGATAGTATACATGTGATATAAATTAATGTATATCATGTTTGTAAATTTCAGCCTGTTTATGGGATATCATCTTATTAGAAACCAGCTAAATATATTGTTACCACGTTTGAAGAGTATGTTTGGGATGGGCTGTTTTCAAAACGTTTAGCATACCTCAATTTTGTTTTTGGGAGCTCAAGGATACACTTAAAGAGAGAAAATCATCTTCCAACAGAATTGAAAAGTGAAGCTAAATTCTCTTCAAATTTAGTGAATATTTTCAGAGTTCTGTGAATTAAATTATGTGCATGTAATGTATACAAAATTTATTTGAAGGGTAAGTCTGGAAGCACCTCAAAATGCAGTCATTTGTTCACCTGAATATCTAAACATAAGGCACTGTAAGGAAACCTTTTATACTTAGAGAGAGACCGTGTCTATTAAAATGGTGTGACCATCGAGAGTGAAGTGGTATTATTAACTGGGAAAGAGTGTGAAGGGACCTCCTGGGAAGCTGAAACTATTAAAAAGATGTGCTTTGTGGTTAATAAGGGCATATGAATAAACATGTAAAAATTCATTTAAATGTTCATGTGTGGTCTGTGCATCTTGCTAAAAATCATACCTTAATTAAAGAGAAGAAGAAATTAGGGACAGAGAAAATAAATAAGGGTTTGAAATCCAAGCTCCCAAAATTAAAGTCACAAAGGCAGAGGCTCAAAATTGCAGATGCTGACTTTTAACTGCACTGTGTACAATGGGAGGCGGGGGGGGGCTCCCAGCAGCGCATTGTAAGCAGCCTCAAAGATATGTTCATGTAATAATAGCTAATGATTTTTTAGAACAATAGCAATCCAGCTAGTGTGTGTGTGTGTGTGTGTGTGTGTGTGTCCACAAAAGTGTAGAAATGTATATGCCTATTTTTATTGTGAAAATTATTGTACTTATTGCAAATAAAAAAGCACAGAGAAGCATAAAGTTTAGAACATTAAATTTAGTTCAAAATCATATTTCACAAAACATTACTCCAAAGTATTTCATCTTACTCTGTTTGCTTGAAAGCATCGATATATGCTCCAAATTACCTCACAGCTTCCACTTGGGAAATATTTAATATATTGGATTATGAAATAAGTTATTTTTTATTCATAACATTTTGCAATATATAACCTATTACTTTTTTAGTGACCAGAGTTATTGTTCACATCATTAAAATCAAAAGATAAAACAGGATTACATTTTATGGGTGAAATTTAGGGAATGTAGAGTAACTTATTAATATTTCAGCTTTCTTGAGGTATATTTGACAAAATTTTAAAGTGTACAATGTGATGATTGGATATACATATGCATTATGAAAAGATTCTCACCATCGAGTTAACGAGCATATCTGTCACCTGATATATTTACCTTTTCATCCTTTTAGTGAGAATATTTAAGTTCTACTGTCTTCACAAATTTCTGGTACACGATACAGACTCTACTATCAACTAGATTCACTATGTTATATGTTAGCTCCTCAGACCTTGTTTGTCTTATAACTGAAAGTTTGTAACTTTTTACAAACCACTCACAGTTTACCCCATGCTTCAGTTCCTTGGCAACCATTATTCTACTCTCTGTTTCTATGAATTTGACTTTTTTTTTTTTTTTTTTTAGATTCTACATACAAGTGATATAATGCAGCATTTGTATTTGTCTGGCTTATAGCACTTTGCATACTGCCTTCCAGGTTCATCCATTTTGTGTCAAATGCAAGATTTCCTTCTTTTTTAAGGCTGAATAATATTACATTATATATATGCGCCACATTTTCTTTATCAATTCCTCTGTTGGTGGACACTTAGCTTGTTTCCATACTGTGGCTATTGGGAATAATGTTGCAATGAGAGCGGATTATAAATACGGTCTTCGAGATAATATTTTTGGATATATTCCCAGAGGGGGATTGCTGGGTCATATGTTAATTCTATTTTTAATTTCTGGTGAACCTCCCCATACTGTTTCCCATTTTGATAATACATCCCCACCAAGAGTATACAAGGGTTCCTTTTTCTCCACATCCTTGCTAGTATTTGTTAATTCGTGCCTTTTTGATGAGACATTCTGACAGGTATGAGGGGATATCTCACTGTGGTTTTGAATTGCATTTCCCAGATAATTAGTGATGTTGGCCACCTTTTCATGTACCTGTTGGCCATTTGTATTTCTTGTTTGGAAAAATATCTATTAAGATCCTTTGCCTATTCTTTAATTAAGGTTTTGTTTGTTTGTTTGTTTGTTTGTTTGTTTGTTTTGCTATTGAGCTGTATAGCTCTTTGTATATTTTGGATATTAATTCCATAATGAATATGTGATTTGCAGATATTTCTTCCAGGAGTTTTATGGTTTCAGGTCTTACATTTAAGTACTCACTCCAACTTTGAGTTGTTTTTGTGTATGGTGTAAGACAGAAGTCCAATTTTATTATTTTGCATATAGATATCCACTTTTCCCAATACCACTTATTGAAGAGACCACTCTTTTACTATTCTTGGCTCCTTTGTCAGAAATGTGGGTTTATTCTTCAGATTCTGTGTCTTTCTCTCTCTCTCTCTCTGCCCCTCCCCCGCTCACACTCTGTCTCTCAAAAATAAATAAACATTAAAAAAATTTTAAAAAAAAGAAATGTGGGTTTATTTCTGGGATTTTCATTCTGTTCCATTAATTTATGTGTCTGTTTTATGCCAATACCATATTGTTTTGATTACTTTTGTTTTGTAATAGTGTTTGAAATCAGGAAGTGTGATACCTCCAGCTTTATTCTTTCCAAGATTTATTTGGCTACCTAGGGTCTCTTGAGGTTCAATATGAATTTTAGGATCATTTTTCTCATTCTATGAAGAATGCCATTGGAATTTCAATAGGGATTGAAATGAAACTGTAGGTCACTTTGTAGTATGGATAATATTAAGTCTTCCAATCCATGACCATGGAATATATTTCTAATTATTTGTGTGCTCCTCAATTTATTTTATCAATTTTTAAATAGTTCTCAGTGTACAGATATTTCACCTGCTTGAACTTATTCATAAGCATTTTATTCCTTTTGATGCTATAGTAGATAGGTAAATTCCTAGAAATACACAACCTATCAAGAATGAACATAAAGAAATAAAAAAATCTGAATAGACCTATAACTAGTAAGAAGATCAAATCTGTAAACAAAAATCTCCCCCCCCCCAAAATAATCTTTAATATACTGAGATAATTTAATCCTTATACACCCTAACTGTGGGTATTATTTTGGGCTCCTGATGAAACATAATTGGCAACCCAAACTAGTTTATACAAAGAAACACAAGCAAAATTAAAAAAATAATAATTAAAAAAAACCTGTTCATTATAGAAATTGATTTTAACTAAAACACTAAGAAATTCACTAATAATTTCACAAAATTCTTAGTGAAAAGGGAAGTAGTAGGCTGATGTACCTCAGAGCTTGAAAGTGTCTCGGTGGAGATGGCTGGAAAAAAATTCTGAGAGTATTCTCTCTGCATTACTACCTCTCATCTTCATTGATTTTGCTTTCTCCAAAAAGTCTTATCATACCACCCAAAGATTAGAACCAATATAAACCTCCATCAACAGGTGAATGTAAGAACAAATTGAGGTAAATCCATACAAAAAAAAAAAAAAAGTACTCAGCAGTTAAAAAGGAACTAGCCACTGATAAATGCAATGTGGTAGGCTGAATAATGCCCTCCATCTTCCCAAAAGATGTCTAAGTCCTAATCTATGATGAATGTTTACTTATCTGTCAAAAGGGACCCTGAAGGTGTGATTAAGCCAAACCATAAGAGACTTAAAAACTGAGGGTTGATGGGGGTGGGAGGGAGGGGAGAGAGGGTGATGGGCATTGAGGAGGGCACCTGTTGGGATGAGCACTGGGTGTCATATGGAAACCAATTTGACAATAAATTTAATATTAAAAAAAAAAGACTCTTGAGAAGGGAAGATTACTCTGGATTATCTGGGTGGGACTGATATAGTCCCAGAAGTCCTTATTAGAGGGAAGCAGACCAGAGAAAGGAAGATAAAAAGAAAGATGTGACCACAAAAGCAGAGACTGGAGTGATGAGAGGCAAGAGATAGGAAATGTGGGCAGCCTCTAGTTTCTTAAAGCATTAAGAAGTAGATATTCCCCCTGGAAACTCTAAAAGGAACCTCTTATGCTAACACCTTGATTGTAGCCCCTTAAGACTGCTTTTGGACTTCTGACCTGCAGAACTGTAAAATAATAAATTTGTGTTGTTTAAAGCCAGTAAATTTGTGGTAATTTGTTACAACACCAATGGGATACTAATACATAAAACAAAATGGATGAACTTCAAAGGCATCATGTTAAGTGAGAGAGAACTTATAGATGGATCAAAATAAATTTAGTGTTGGATTTTACATATGCATATATCCATCCCTGTCATATCTAATCAAATGGATAGAGTCAGATCCATATCCATATGTTTCTGTTTTTTTTTTTTTTCCTTTTTCCCCAAATGTGATTATCCCTGCCTTCTCCTTTGATTATAAACCTCATTTCCAATATATATGCACCAATTTTACATTCTGGAGTTGAATGTTATATTGAGCCTGGTACTAAGAAAATGTCACCTGTATATTCAGGATAATTATGTTTGTTTCTCTCTCTTTCCACTCAGCTCTTATTTTTTCTTCTCTAGTATATCTGCCTTCCATTAGCCTGAAACTTTTTTTTCTAATTCAGTGGTCTCTAAGACAATCCATTGGGTTAGATATAATACCTTACTATTTCTATTCATTTTTTTTAATAAAAATAAGAAGGATTGGGGCACCTGGGTGGCTCAGTTGGTTTAGCGCCGACTCTTGGTTTTGGCTCAGGTCATGATCTCATGGTTTGTGGGTTCAAACCAGGTGTTGGACTCTGAGCTGCTGGTGTGGAGCCTGGTTGGGATTCTCTTTCTCCCTCATTCTCTGCCTGCCACTCCCCCACCCCTGCTCATTCTCTCTCTCATTCTCTCTCTCTCTCCCCCTCTCTCTCTCTCTCTCTCAAAATAAATAAATAAAACTTAAAAGTATAAGAAACACTTATACTTACTGATATTTAATGCTACAAGATGGACACTGGTACTCTTTCTTGGACCATTTATCAGATGATCCAGCATGTTAGCCTGGATACCTGAAGGAAAAGTGAGCTGAGCATTCCATAGTAAAAGGCGGTTGATTTGCCTTTTGTGAATCTTGTCCACTAAATAGACATAAGGATTTTATAGTATTAAATAGTGAAAGAATTCTTGGTAACAAGAGGGATCGAGACCATAACAGTCCTCTGAACACATAGATATGTGTTCATATCTTGCAATTTTAGATGTTTAAAGGTTTGCTTGTATAAAGTATAAACAGGGGCGCTTGGGTGGCTCAGTCCATTAAGCGTCCAAATTTGGCTCAGGTCATGATCTTGCTGTTCATGAGTTTGAGCCCCGCGTCAGGATCTGTGCTGACAGCTGGGAGCCTGGAACCTGCTTCGGATTCTGTCTCCTTCTCTCTCTGCTCCTCCCCTGTTCATGCGCTCTCTCTCTCTCTCTCTCTCTCTCTCAAAAATAAATAAACATGAAAAAAAAAAGTTTTAAAAAGTATAAACTTTTTTTTCTAATTTAAAGATGAGCTAATAATTTACAAATGAAACTGTTTAAAATCTGCTGACATTTTATCACAGAAAGTAGCTTTGTTGTATAATAAGTAGAAAATATTTTCCATAAAATGAACACAACCTGCCATTTCAATATAAAAGTGAAATTTTAACAATGAGTGCAAAGGTAATTGGTTTTTGGAAAAAAGTTATGTTAGACACAGTTTTAAATTTAAAATTTGGAGAGTTTTCTGTCACCATGAAATTTATTGGAAAAAGTGTAAGCTTGTTACCTAAACAAACAAACAATACCTGAGGATATATTTAAATTTAAAGCAAATCTTACCATTCATGATTTCTAGCTTGTTTAAAAATCATCCAAAAGAAAACTCCAAGTAGGTTTTAAGAAATATTTCTTAAAAATATTAAATAAAGCCTATTAATATACAAGAATAACTGACTTAATCATGGAGAATAAAAAGTTTCCAGCCAAATTACCAAAGATATTTGTATACCTGTTGGTTGATATTTAAAAACTAGCAGCATAAGTCTTTAAAGTTTCCCCTTTTAAGAAGCTCTAGGGTTGCCTGGGTGGCTCCATTGGTTAAGCGTCCAACTTTGGCTTGGGTCATGATCTCACAGTTCGTGAGTTCCAGCCCCTCATTGGGTTCTGTGCTGACACGACAACTCAGAGCCTCAAGCCCGCTTCTGATTCTATGTCTCCCTCTCTCTCTGCTCCTCCCCCACTTGCACTCTGTCTCTCTCTCTCTCTCTCAAAAATAAATAAAAAAAAACATTAAAAATATTTTTAAAAAGAAGCTCTAAAACAGATTTTGTTCATTTTCAGAGTATAAGAAATAGTTACTTAGAAATTCCTAAAAGAATGTCAGGAAGAAATTAAGAAAAATTAATACCTCTATCTATCTTAGATGTGTAGTTTCTTTTTATATAACAATTCATTGTAATCATATTTAAAGAATCTTTTTTAAATTTATATTTTTTCTTGAAGTATGTGTAAGTTAAGCATCACTTTGATGCCATTAGACTCATAATTTATTGCTATTTATGGTACTTTCGTACAGGCCTACCTCAGAGATACTGCAGATTTAGTTTCAGACCACTGCAATAAAACAAATATTGCAATAAAACAAGTCAAATGATTTTTTTTTGTTTCCCAGGGCATATAAAAGTTACATTTTACACTCTACTGTAGTTGAGTGTGCAATAGCATTATGTCTAAAAACTGTTCATAGTTTAATTAAAAAATACTTTATTGCTAAAAAATGCTAATCATCGTGTGAGCTTTCCGTGAGTCATAATCACTGATCACAGATCACCATAAAAAATATAATAATAATGAAAACATTTGAAATATTCCAAGAATTACCAAAATGTGACACAAAGTGGACAAATGCTGTTGGAAAAATGATACCAATAAACTTACCTCTACCACAGGGTTGCCACAAACCTTCAATTTGTTAAAAAAAAAAAAAAAAAAAAAAAAAAAGGAAAGAAAAGAAAAGAAAACAACCAGTATCTGTGAAGTGAAATAAAAAGAGGTATGCCTATATTTATAAACTACACTGTTATAAAATTGTATATGATTTTACAAATCTTCCAATATGCATAGTGCCAGGCTAATATATGGAATAAATTTACATTAAATTATCTAGCTTCTGGCTGAGATCCATGTGCAAAGTAATTAAATAGAACCTCATCCCTTTCCTCCTCCAACAGTTCTGAGTTGTGGGCATAAATTAGACAAATACAAGATATTAGGAAAAGAATTAGAATGAAAAGAAGAGCTACTTATATTGCTCCAATAGTCTCAATTTTGTATGTATTTTTGTTCCTTGCGAACTCTTCTGAGGGTCTATATACTGCTGAATTAAGCTATAGCTGTTTGTTTTTAGGGAGTAAAAAAAGTTGGTAATTCAAATAGAATTGTATCACTGCACTTCACAAAATGTCTATGTTTAAGAAGAGGATTTTGGCCAAGGACTTTCTCCTAGAATCGGGCAGTTATTTGTCTGATTCACAGTGGATGTCCTGTTATCTCCCTGTTCTAAAACACTGACATGCTTCTGAGGTTGGCAACTCTCTCCCCTATTTGTATTTAGTTTCAGTAATTGTGCTTGTATCTTCTTATAAAACAAATCTCATTTGATTACTAGACCAAATCAGCCTATTTGTGCACAGAACCCCAAGGGACTCGAATTTAATCCCTTGAGTATTTAATGTTCTTGTGAGTCAGGAGCACAGCTAAAGTAAATTGATGATCACAGGCACCAATTCCTAAAATTGTGGGTAGAACTGACAGACACACTCTTTGTTCTGAACCTAAAGCTTGTAGACACATTGTTTTTCTTCAGTAATCTCCAAGAGGGACTGAGAGTGAACACATCTCAAAATGACAGTAGAAACATTTTAACCACTAGCAAGAGTGCATTTTTGGTGTCTTATTAATTCTTTAAAATCCTAAATTTAAATGAACAGCAATCAGCTGCAATTTCTACTCACTTTGCTTATTTTGAAATAAAAAGACAGCATGAATGGTCTCTATGGCTGTCTTCACTGCATAATCTCATTTGTGTATTTTGCCTTTTTCTTAGATTCTCTCACTATCATCTGAAAGAGAAAAATGTCTTCTTTGCTAAACTACAGTTCCAATTCCAGTTTTTGTATTGTGCTTGGATTTTTAAATAAGTCTATATTCATATTTACTTTATCTTCTCCCCTTCTTGGATTGATAAGGAGTCAGGACTGATGATGACCCAATAGAAGCAGCATGATAGAGAGTTGATATTTACTATATATGTGAAAGGTAACGTAAATACTGATTACAAAATCCAGTGAATCTTGCAAGAAAATGGAGCTAAGAGGCAAAATCAGGCTTTTAGGAGACTTATGGGTGATTAGGGTTAAAACAGATTTAAAAAAAAAAAAAAGGTAAGTTTGGAAGCATTCCATCAGCTTTGAAGTAAGTGGGTATAGATTCTTTTTATGCCATATCCACTATCCATGGGTTTGCCATCATGAGACCAGTTCAGGGGCATTTGACATTTATTTTCAACTGGCTTTTATCATACTCCTGAGAATTTTTTTTTTTTTCAAATCTCAAGCTTGAAGTCAAAGACGGTTCCTTTTGTTTTTATTTTTTAAATGATATGCAATCACTGGTATATGTTATAAATAACAGGTTGATACTATTTCAGCTATTTCCCATAAGTGTGCACAGGTGTTTACTGGAAATGCTACCTCTTTTTCACAGATAAGTGAATCATAGTAGCTTAGTGCAATTCCAGATCCTCCTCTATCCTTTGCAGGTGGATTTGCTGTGTTGTTGCCAGGTAGAAATGAAAACAGGCTCCCGTCACTTGTATTTTAGAAATCTGTGGGCTTTTCCTTTGACCACCTCGTAACTAATATCTCAGGGAAGTGCTAACTGTGATCTCTTAATGCTACAGGGGCTGTATTGTCCTCTTGCCATAATGCCCAGAATTCAGAATGTATGTGGTCCCTACTTTGAATTTCTGGATCTAAGTCCCAGTCTTGAATCTCCTGAACTACATCTTCCTAGGTCTTTACATTTGGCTAGTAATTAGATTTTTCAGCTTTATACCAGTTAACTTTAGAACTGTCAGCTGCTTTTCCAGGAGTCTCAGCTTGTCCGATTTCATGCTGTATTAATCATGACTATGGCAGTGACAAGTGGCCAAATTCCAAAATAAACTCACTTAAGCAAAAGTAAAGGGGAAACAGTGGTTTCACATTGTGGTCAGCATGAAATAACCTAATGTATTTTAAATACTTACAAGAGTACTGGATATAAACAAAGTGATATCACCATTATCAAAAATAAAACTCTGTGTATTAACACATTGCCTTCATTACCCTTACTAAGCATATATTATGTGTCTGCTGTGGGCTTCAGGACTTTACAGGAAAAGAGAGAGAGAGAGAGAGAGAGAGAGAGAGAGAGAGAGGAGGCAAGATTTTCTAGTATTATGAGACTTGCAACCTAACAATGGAAGTTAAACATTCTACTGTATATAATATATTGCATGAGGTCAAAATATAAAGTATTGAAAAATATGAATTTAGTCATAAATGTACACCTTCTCTTAGAGTATAATAATTTAGAGCAAAAGATGTTTTTAAAAATGTTAAAAGTTTCCATTGTTTTATAAAATGCAAGATTTTTTTATATTAAGTATAATTTATTATCAAATTGGTTTCCATACAACACCCAGTGCTCATCCCAACAGGTGCCCTCCTCAATGCCCATCACCCACTTTCCCCTCTCCCCCACCCCCATCAACCCTCAGTTTGTTCTCAGTATTTAAGAGTCTCTTATGGTTTGCCTCCTTCCCTCTCTGTAACTTTTTTTCCCCTTTCCCTCCCCCATGGTCTTCTGTTAAGTTTCTCAGGATCCACATAGGAGTGAAAACATATGGTATCTGTCTTTCTCTGTATGACTTATTTCACTTAGCATAACACTCTCCAGTTCCATCCATGTTGCTGCAAATGGCCAGATTTCATTCTTTCTCATTGCCAAGTAGTATTCCACTGTATATATAAACCACATCTTCTTTATCCATTCATCAGTTGATGGACATTTAGGCTCTTCCCATAATTTGGTTATTGTTGAAAGTGCTGCTGTAAACATTGGGGTACAAGTGCCCCTATGCATCAGCACTCCTGTATCCCTTGGGTAAATTCCTAGCAGTTATTAAATTCTTTTAATAAAGATTAAAATCTTTTAATTTTTTAAGGAACCTCCACACTGTTTTCCTGAGTGGCTGCACCAGTTTGCATTCCCACCAACAGTGCAAGAGGGTTCCCATTTCTCCACATCCTCGCCAGCATCTATAGTCTCCTGATTTGTTCATTTTAGCCACTCTGACTGGCGTGAGGTGGTATATAAAAATGTGGAAGCTTCACGAATTTGCGTGTCATCTGTGCTAATCTTCTCTGCATCGTTCCAATTTTAGTATCTGTGCTGCCGGAGGGAGGACAAATGCAAGATATTTTTATCACTATTAAAATGTAGCCTTAACATCCCATTTCAAAAGAAGAGACTTAAGATCAACAAAATTGAGTGGTCAACACTAACTAAATCAGTAGCAGGCTGAAGACTGAAATCTCATTTGGCTAATTCCCAGATAGTATTCCTTCAGCTAAAATTTTGCGAAAATGCAGGAACTACACAGAGTTAGTAGAGTGAAGATGAATTAAATTAGATAAAAGTGGAGTTTCATTTCATATCCTTAGAGAGAGAGGCATGATTAAGGTGAAGGAATAAGTGTATAACCTTATCTATGATGGCTCTTAACCTTAATTTTAAACTTAAAAATACATGAATCAAAATGATGTTGCTAATTTCTTAGGCTGGATTTTCTTCCACTATATTCACACAACCATAATTTGTTTTCACTGAACTGGTAAATATTGAATCTTTACTTATCCTGTAACTTTCCTTAGGAGGTTATGGATAGAGTCCATTTTCCCTTGAAAGTCTCATTCCTTCAACTGTACTCAAACCTCAGGCTCACTTTCCTTTTCAAAGACATTGTGTCCACCTTTTCACTCTTTACTTCATCAATATCTTTCTAAATCATTTGCATCAGCATGCAAATCTATTCTGTCTTTTAAAAAGACTTCCTTTGAACTTATGTGCCTTTCCAACTTTTGTATTTTGTCTCTCCCTTCAACAGCAAACTGTCTCAAACATGTCGTCTGTGGTCATTATTCTTTCTCTCTATCCCTCCTTTTTTTACTTTTCACTAGTCCCTTGACCTCCTTTGCCATTGCTCATGCCAAGGTCATCAGTGAAGTGACCTCTAAGGGTTGACACATCCAGAGCTCACTCTTATAGGCCCAGTTTACTAGATGCTTTAATGAAATCAAATATTGCTGACCTTACTTGATACACTTTACTTATTGTGACAGATTATATTTTCCAAAGATGACTGCATTAATATTTCTCATATGCTGTTCCAACAAAGCGGCATTGAGAGAGATACTCTGTATTTCCTCACTTCTGTTGAGAAATAGGGTCTATGTTTCTTCTCCTTGAACTTCAATGGACCTTCGAAAGAGTGTTGACCAATAAAATGTGGTGGACTTAGTGTTGCAAGGCGTGTGAGGCTACATAAGAAAAGGTGATGTGGCTTTCACCTTGCTCTCTCTCTTGTGACACTCACTGGGAATCCTGAGCTGCTGTGTAAGAAGTCTGCTACCCTGAAGCCATTCTGGAGTGATCACATGAAGTTGCTACAGATGACAGAGAAAGAAGCTCTAGGAAGCCCAGGTATTCCAGTTCCCAACTGTGAATCTTTACGGTACAGACACAAGACACATGAGTGAGGAAACAAGCGTTCACGTGATTTTAGCTTGTTGCCCCACACTTCCCCAGCTGATATTTAGTAAAATGAGAAATGGAGTAGAGTTCTGCTCAGGTAGCTGATTTATAGAAAATAAAATATGATTAGCGGCCTAAGTTTGGGAGTATTTTTATTACACAGCCATAGTAATTGAAACACTTGTTTTGACTTCTACAATAATAGGTGGTCTGGATTTCTCCACTTTCACTCATTGCTCCCTCTAATTCTCTTTCATTGGCTCTTATTTCCATGATTGGCATTCTAATTAGAGCACTCAAAGCTCTTGGCATGCCCATTATTTTCTATATACACTATCTAAATTACTTTATTTCATCATAGCCCATTTGTATGTGGATGGTTTCTTCCCCATCACATTGCATTTCTATGTCTGATGTCTCCTCTGGATCCTCTAAATTCTAAGCATATATATGAAATCGTCCCCTTAACATCAACACTGAGATATTTTTTAAATTTTTTTAATGTTTATTTTTGAGAGAGAGAGAGACAGACAGAGTGCGAGTGGAAGAGGTGCAGAGAGAGAGAGAGGAAGACACAGAAGTTCAAGCAGGCTCCAGGCTCTGAGCTGTCAGCACAGAGCCCAATACGGGGCTTGAACTCACGGAGTGTGAGATCATGACCTGATCACAGAGTGTGAGATCATGACCTGAGCCGAAGTCAGTCGCCCAACCCACTGAGCCACCCTGGCACCCCAACACTGAGATATTTAATAACAATTCACACTTAACACATACAAAGTTGAGCCCTTGATCTTTTGTCCCTGTAAAACAGAAAATAAAATTTCCTCATTCCCTAGTCTTCCTTATTTCACTAAATATGATTACAATGTATACAATTTTTCAAGCACAAAATTCAAAAGTAAATTTTGATTCTCTCTTTTTCTTAACGACCACATCTAATCTATTTCCATTGAGTATACCTCTATAATGGATCTCCAAACTTTTCTTCATTTCCACCTCTTCCCACTGCAAGCTGTCATCATATCTTTTTTAAACTATGGAAATACATCTTTAATAGTTTCCTTTCTTCCAGTCTTACTACACCATAGCCTATCTTCCTAACATTAGCCAGATTGGTCTTTTTCCACAAAAAATAAGATCACATTACTTATCTGACTCAAAGCCACTCAATGTCTTCTCATATGGGCAAATTTTATTTTCTAAAGATGGCCCCCACATTTTGCTCTTCTAATGTGACTTGATACTTGTACCACTTAAAGGTGAAAGTCTAGGGGCGCCTGGGTGGTTCAGTCAATTAAGCATGCAACTTTGGCTCAGGTCATGATCCTGCAGTTTGTGAATTCAAGCCCCACATTGGGCTCTGTGCTGACAGCTCAGAGTTTGAAGGCTGCTTCAAATTCTGTGTCTCCTTCTGTCTTCATTCCTCCCCCTCTTTCACTCTGTCTCTCTGTCTCTCAAAAATAAACATTAAAATTTTTTTTTTAATTTTTTAACGTTTATTCATTTTTGAGAGACAGAGAGACAGAGCATGAGCAGGGGAGGGGTGGAGAGAGGGAGACGCAGAATCTGAAGCAGGCTCCAGGCTCTGAGCTGTCAGCACAGAGTCCGATGGGGGGCTCGAACTCACGAACTGTGACATCATGACCTGAGCTGAAGCCAGACGCTCAACTGAATGAGCCACCCAGGTGCCCCGACATTAAACATTTTTTAAAGATAAAAGTCTGTGTCCCTTCCCTGTAAGTCTGGATGGCCCTGTGAGTCCAGTGGAAGATACTCTATAGGTGATAAAATCAGACAAAACCATGCCTGGCTCTCTTTGGATACTTGCTTTTGAATCTAGTCCCCATGCCTGAATAAACCCAAGCAGCCCACAAAGAGACCAATATGGAGAGGAACTAAGGCCTCCCCAGCCTCAGCAAAGTTCTCAGCCAACTTCCAATTACTAATTTGCCAGCTATGTGAGTGAGTCATTTGGACATCTAGAACAGAGATGGACTGTCCACATCAAGTCCAGCTGAGATTACAGAATGATGAGCAAAGGAAATTGTTATTGTTGTTTTAAGTCATTAAGTGTTTGGATAGATTTTTGTTTGTTTTTTAATACTGTAATAGAAAATACTGTAACAGATTTTGGTACCTAAAAGTGGGATGCTACTGTAAAAATACTAAACCATGTAGCATTGGCTTTGGGACAAGCCATAAGAGGAAGCTAGAAACCTTGATGAAATGTTAGCAAAAGCCTAAAATATTTGTTTCTGACAGCTCAAAGGAAAATAAAGAAAATGTGATTGGAAGATGTTTGTAGTAATGGAAATTCTGGCAACAGTATTACCTGAAGTAACATAGAAAATAGGAAATGTTCCAGTGAGCTCAATGATCAAGCTAAGGAAATTTTCAGGCAGCATATTCAAAGTGTCATCTAGAATTTTTTCATTATCTATGATATAATGTGAGAAGAGAGAAATAAGCTAAAAATGAACTCTTAAATATAATGGATCCAGAACTTTCCTACTTTCAAAATAAATCTTATTTCTCTTCTCAAATCTCTCTTGGTGGCAAATGATGCTCATATTAAGGACTGGTTTAAGAGAGAAGATTAATTGTACTATAAAATCCATTATTAAGATCTGAGAAAGATATGAGGTACTTCATAGAGCCTTTCAAATAGATAAAAGCCCTTCTAAGGATCCTAGTACTGTAATTTACAGACCTGTCCATTATAGAGTAAAGCTTATAAGAATCTTAAGGATGTTATTCCACAGCAGTGTCATGGTGAGTTCAAGGAAGAGAATGGCTCATCTGAACCATTCAACCAAGAGACTGATGGTTAATTTATGGTTACAGTGTTTTGTCGGTGGACTGAATTATAAATCAATACACAAAAAGCACACCGAAATTGTTAAGGGAATTGTATCATCTTGTAATAAAAGGAAAAGAAACAAAACAACTTGAGAAGGGCTTTGAACCCTCCTACCTTGAGAAGCAGGAAGTAAGCTCAAGAAGGCTTAGAAAAAAAGGAAGGTAGATTGAGAAGGAAGGACCAAGAAACTTACTCAGTTGAGCCAAGAGCCATGAAGAATAAATTCCAGAGAGTAGGGCTAAACTCTAATCAAAGAACTGGCAACATGTGCCTGGTTGGATTTCAGAATCTGTATAGACTAGTGATTACCGTGTTCCTTCCGTTTCCCTGCCATTTTCAATGGGAGTATCTATAGCAGTTATCCAATGTCTGTCCTACCATATTACTTTGAGTATTTGGAGACCTAGAAAAATTATCTGTTTAGGTCAAATGTGTCACATGTCATCACATCATAAGAAAGAGTGCTCAAAGAGCTGCATTAGAGTAACTGCACAGTTAACATCCCCCATATCTAGATCTGATTTAGATATAAGATTCTTGACTTTGAGCTGATGCAATTATGGAATGAGACTTCATTCATGAGAAAGGAGATGAATATATTTCACATGTAAAAGGGAGATAAATTATTGTAGCCTGAAGACAAAACTATGGCAGATTATATTTTTCAAAGATGGCTGTAACAAGACCTCCTGTCTCACTTTTTCTTCTTACATCTTTGATACACCTCCTATCAGGAGCTATGCATTTCTCTTGAACCTGGGCAAGATTGTGATAATGAACGCTATATGACTTTTGAGAACAGTCATAAAGTATGGTATATCTTTCTATATCACTGGAATGCTTGCTCCTAAATCCTAGCGATTATGTTTGTATAATCCTAAGAGACCTGAGAGAACCATGTGAAGAACAGAGGCCTCTGGCCTACAGTCCTGCCTGAGCTCCCATCTAATGGTACCAACTCAGCAGTCATGTGCGTAAGTCATCTTGACTCTTTCAGCCCCCAACTGAATCCCTTCCAGCTGATGCTGATGCTGCATGGAAAACTTCAGTTTTGTGAGCAAACTATATTAGTATTTTGGTTTAAGTCACTAAGTTTTAGATGCATAGTAGGTATTCCACAAATATTGTTCAGTGAAAAAAAACAGTGGAAGTAAATGTTAATTCAGTTTTATATTATAGAGCAAAATAGAAATCTAGGACTTAATATAATATCGATTTCCTAGAAAAAATTCAGGAAATTCTTAAATTTTCCTTTTTAATGTCATGTTTGGAGTTTAGTGTTGAGCTATTTAAAAACCCTTTTCCAGAGGAAAACGTGTATAGGTTATCATTAGTAAAAGAGAAATACTCCCATTTACAGAAATTTGGAATGTGCATCCTTTGTATAATAGTGATATAGCTTTCCATCTAATCAATGTGTAAAATAGAAAAATGATTTTAATTTATTTACCTGGACTTTACTTCTTTGCACTATGAAGCCTGGATACCTGAGTGCACAAGTATAGTTAGAATAATCTTGCTCAACAAGAATTAGCCACCTCTTCAGAGTCTCAAAATAGCAAGAGGAATTACCCTAGGAATATTTTTCCCTGGGGAGGGGATTAATGCCTAATCCTAAAAGAATCAGAGTATCTGTTTATATCATAACATGATGTTTTCAGCTTTCCTCAATTTTCCTTGGGATTTCCTTCAGATATATCCTACTGAGAGAGGCATTACCAGGTCCTTCAGGTTTGAGAAGCATGGAGTGCAAGTCATAGCCTTAGGCCAGTAGACAATCTTCTACTTTGATCATCCATATCCCTGTTCTAAACAACCTCTACTGTTGGCCCTTATACAGAATCTCTTGGGATTAGTAATTGGTAGACTCTAAGTGGCTCTTATTTCTTGCTCATTTTCTTACTCCTTTTAATAAAAGTGGGGGGTTGGACCTTCAATATATGTTGTGCTTATGTCTTAACCCTGTTAGCCTAATCACAATGCAATTCCACTTAAGCACAGACAACAGCAACAGTAATAATTACTTAATTCTAATTCCTAACTCGTTGTAAAGCCAGCCCACACTTTTACTAATCAATTTCTGAAGCACATAAATAATAACATATGTTTAGCTTATCACAGTGCCTAACTCTCTTTGATGAACAAAAAAATAATATTCACTTGTGCTTACTTTATAGTTTCATAAGATGTCCCATTAATGTCCATACTATTTCCTTAAGCATTATGTACAGTTACTTTCTCTATCACCTGCTTCCCACTGTTGATTCCTTATCTTTTTCTTTACACTCCTGCTTGGCCTTGTTCCTCTATCAGTGACAGCTCCTCTGGTGATCTAGCTTCCTCTGCTCTCCTTACCCTCAGATAGTCTCAGCATCTTCCATCATTCTCCACATATATTATTTGGCTTATGCTATAGTATATTTGTAAAATACATAAAAGATTGGTAGTATTTTTATTTTACAGATGATGAAACTGAAGTACGGAAGATAAATGACTCCCCAGAGGCCATGATTTGTGGGCCTTGTAGTGGGTTTAATGGGAGGAAAGCAGAGGTGAAATGCCAAAATAGAGAAGTTAGCGAGAGCTGAGATGAGTGATAGAGACCTAAGAAAGATGGAGTTAAATGGTCCAGGGCATGAAATGACCTGAGGAACAGTAGATATAAAAGAGGGGAGACCTTAAAATTGATGACTCCTCTGTCCTGATAACTTCAAGGTGCATTTCAATTTGAAATCTCTATCACCTCATTGCATGGGGACAGATGAAAAAAACACATACAGAGCATTTATCTCTTCCTTGAAGCTTCTCAAATTCATAAAATTTCTAAGATATTGGGAGAAAAATATCATCAACATGTTTAGTTTTGTATCATTTATTGTCATTTATCTTTATCTCTTCAAGTACATTTTATATATTTAATTTCAGGTATTATTTAATCTTATCTACCTAACATGATATTGTTTAGCTGACACATTGTATTTGTTAAATATTAATCACACACATTTTAATGCCCTAAAATTTTGCATTTATTATACTTTACCTATTTAGGGGGAAAAGTGACTTCATATCACTTCTGTTAAGACCAAGACCCTCCTATTATCAATTGCATGATAATATCATCAACAGTGAACTTAAGGATGATATTACTCCATTTGCTTAAAATTTATCAGTTTCCCCTGGTCCTCGTTGTTAGCTTCAAGGTTAGGTCTCTGTCCAGTCATTTCGTCTTTCTTATTTACAGGGCCAATCTGAAGAGCTGCAGAATTTCTATGTGTTAAAAATCCAAGGGGTGCCTCTGGCATTCTGAAGTGCACCAGCTGCAAACTATAGCTGATGATTCTGCCTCAGTTCCATATAGCATAGTTTCTATTAGGGTCTTCAGCAGAACAAACTGTAATTACTACAAAGAAAAAATAAACCTATACTTGCTAAGGCACAGAAGATTCCTTTGATGAGTGTCTTCTGTGTTATAGACAAGGTAATGAGGCAAGCTGTGTTATAAATGTTGGGAACTAAAGAGTGAATAGTACAGCTGAAGCCTCTCTCTCATAGAGCTTATATTCTAGTATGAGGAGGAGCAGAAAATAGTAAAATAAAAACAGAGAGGACAAAACATTGGAGACTAATAAGTTCTATGAAAGAAAATAAAGGAGTATAATGACATAGACAGAAATGGATGCTGTTTTAGAGAAAAACTTCTCTTAGGAGTGGAAATATAGGAAGAGAAGCTACTCTGTAAGAAGATACGTAAACAGAAATCTGAATGAAGTGATTGAATTTACCTGCCATGCAAATATGTGGAGGAATGGTTTTTCAGGTTGGGGAATAGCAAATGCAAATGCCCTGAGACAAGGGTGTGCTCACATTACTTTAGAAATAGCAAGGGGACCATTGTTGCTAGGGTGAAGTAGATAACTAGTAGAATGGGAGGAGATGAAGAACAGAGAAAATTAGAGGTAAGGCCAGGCAGTGGCTTATAAACAATAATAGGAACTGAGGAACATACTCTAAGTGTGATGGGAAATCATTGAAAGCTTTTGAGCAAAAGAATAACATTATCTGATTTACCACTTAGAAGTATCATTCTTGCTGCTGTGTGAATAGAATGAGGGATGAAAGGAAGTAAGCAATGGGGCAAGTTAGGAGACTATGGGGGTTGTCCATGTTAGACATGATGATGACTTCAATGGGTTGTTGGTGGTGGTGGCGGTAGAGGTGGTGAGAGGAGTGAAAATAAGAACATATGCTCAAGGTAGCTCTGGTTACCTTTGCTCTCTGGCTGCTATGCACTGAGGGATTAGATACAAGGTTATGCAGCATTTAAATCCTGAGCAACTAGGTAAGTGGTGGCACCATCTTCTTTCAGAGGGAATACTGGAAGACAACAAAGTTGAGGGCAGAAAATAATAGGAATTGATAGATTATGTTTGGAGATATTGAATTGAGATGCCTAAAGACATCCAATTAGAGGTTATTGTGGTTTATGTTGGATCAATTGAGCTAATCTGGAATTGTTTCTCCAAATTCCCTTCTCTCAATTATTGTAGATGGGTCATAAAAGATTATTTTGCATTACGTATGGAAAGCAGAAATGAAGCAGTGGTCATACTGTTTTCATTCTCAGAAGGATAATGCAGGAACTTTTGCAGTGCACACATGTGGTCACTGATCTGCTGACTCACCTTGCTTGTGTGAGGCAGCAGTCACCTCTCAGATAGTTAAGTATAGAAAAGAAAATGAATATCTAGCACTAGTGACATATTTTCCACTGTTTACCTTTTAATGGATAGATGGAGAGTAAGAATGAAGCATATTATTAACTAATGTGACAAGGGATTTAAGTCATAATTAAAAAAACAGTCCTTGGTCAGAAAGGATAACAAATGCCTTTATACAAAGCTCTCATCGGTCCTAGAGCCTGGCAGGTGCTGGCAGCACCTTTAAGAAGCTACAGAGTGAAATCTGCTGCAGTTTTGCTGGGCCTGTTAAAAATAGCCCTAGGTCAGACACATACCATCCATCAGAATTAAGTGGATCACTCAGCACCTGCTTCCTGTACCCTGTCTTCTGTTATTCCATGTGCTTTCCCAGATACTGACAGGTCCTTGGCCCTTGCTTCTAGGTGTAACAGTGATCTCTGCCCAGGAGGAAGGTAATAATCCCTGGGACAAGATATGAGAGCCAGGCATATATTTATCATCTCAGGATTGAGCTTCCATTGCTAATAATAGCTGTCTTGTATTGAGTCCTCATTCTATGCCAAGCTCTTACAGAACACATTCCAGATCTTATCTCATTTGATCCTGGCAACAGTGGTATAAAGAAAGTTCTAGTATGATTCCCATTCTGTATTTAAATAAATTTAGTTGTAAACAAATTAAGAATTTTGTGCAAGATCTCACAGTGAATGACAGAAGAATAAGGACTTGACCAGGTGCCACCTGCCTTTAATGACTGACCTCACTATATTAAATTGCTCTCACGGGCTTAAGGAGAAGCTTCGAGCAAGCTTCTTTCTTTAGAGACCTCTGAGAGTATATGACCGGTTGCTTTGAAATTGAACTCAATGGCCCTTAGATTCATTGAAACCTTAAAGGAAGGAGAACCTGTAATAACTCTTGTGATGTTTCAAAGGAAATGAAGAGTTTCCATTTTGAAATAGGACTACAGATACATCTTTATGACAGAATCTTTTCTTCTAGAAAAATTGCTCAAATGAACCATATAATGAGATAAAAAAAGTAGATTCTACCATCAGTGAAGTTATTCTGGACTCTTCATTGTAAGTCGTAAAAAAATGTTCTGTGTAATAATGGAAAATATGGTCAATATCATACTTCTTTGCAGACTGACATTTCTGGGGTTTTTGTTGTTGTTGTTAATAGGATAAAACTTGACTGTTCTAGGAAACAACAGCTTGTCCTGTGGAGAATTCGGAGTACTCACCAATGGAAAATTAGAGGCTACATACCAAAAGTCAAAGAAGCTGTTTTCCAGAGTCCTTCTGGGACCCTGGGTATAAGCCGTGGTGAGCTTGGTGGCAAAGGTGATGTATGGAGCTGGAAAACCAATAGCTGGGAAGGCAAAAGGTATGATCGGCCAGGAATATGTAGCCATCATGAGCATGTATGTATTGAAAAAAACATAGCTGTAAATCATATACAGCAAAACTGTTAGAAACAGAACCTCTCAGGGGCGCCAGAGTGGCTCAGTCAGTTGACTGTCCGACTTCAGCTTAGGTCATGATCTCATGGTTCATGAATTAGAGCCCTGCATCAGGCTCTGTGATGACAGCTCAGAGCCTGGAGCCTGCTTCAGATTGTGTGTCTTTTTGTCTCTCTGCCCCTCCCTTGCTCACGCTGTGCCTCTCTCTGTCTCTAAAAACTAAATAAACATAAAAAAAAAAAGATAGAACTTCACAAAATAATAGATTGGAACATTTCTAGTAAACAAATAGTATAGAAATTTTCCCTCAAATATTCATAGAATGTTAGTTTAAAAATCAATAAAATGCAAGAAAAATTCATAGAAGTCATAGTACTGGAAGACAATAAAATTAAAATTTAAAAGCAAAGGGGCCAGAATTAAATAATGTTTTGAGAATAAAGATAAATGCTTTTCTTTATTATTTGTGTTAAAAACGAAATCAAAACTTAAATTATAGATTATTTAGAAATGAACCTCACTACATATCAAATCATATGTTAAAAATCATACTCAAAATAAATTTTATAGCATTAAATACTTTTTTAAAAGCCTGATAATAAATGAAAATTACATTCATCTCAAGAATCCAGCAAAACAACAAAATAAACTATAAAACAGAGAGAGAGAGAGACGGAACCAAAACTAACATAATGTGTAGTCATTATGTTAAATAAAACTGGATCTAAGCATACTTTCTTGTTTCCCTATCAAACAATATAGAGCACAAGCAAAAATAAGTCAGTCACTTGCTCTAGGAAATACATGCTCTTGGAAGATAAGACTGTGAACCAACTAAAATAGCTTTTTAATGGAGACTAATAGCTTGTTCATCAATACTCATTTCAAGACCCTCACTTCATGGTGGCCATCAATCCAAAATTATTATTTCTCAAATCCTGCCAAATTCAAGCTGGTTTCCCTCCCGGCAAGATTCACTTTAAAATCATCCAGTCCAGGCACTAAAATGTAATAAACATATCTCTTTCCTTCTGACTCACTTTTTGAGACACTACACTAGTTTTCTGTCAAGGTAGTATTCTTCTTTACCACATTAGGTCTAAAACCTTAGTTTTGTTTAATTGATGTCATTTCTGGAGGCATTTTAGAAAGTTAACATTCAATGGGAGAAAAAATCCATAAAATTAGAGAAAATTTGAATGAGGTAAAGTGACAAATATTTTTCACAGAATTCCAAACAATATATGGGGATACTCACTCTTCAGGATGTGGGACCTAATTCTCTTCTCTTCCCTGTATCTCCCCATTAAAGATGTGCTAGACTTGCTGATATCTTTCAAAGAAGTATATAAGGAAAGGGAAAAATGGTAAATTTACAGTGGAAGAATCTTGACCAAATGATGAGGGTTAATATCACCAGTGATACCATGTGGGCATCGTGACCCCCTGATATGATGTGATAAAAAGAATACTTTCTTCTGTGGTATTCTTTCCCCAAACCCAGAACCCCAATCCAAACTTGAGAAAAACAAGACATATTTATATTTGGGAATGTTCATCAAGATACCTGCCTAGTATACCTCAAGGCTTTCAAGGTCATGAAAATTCGGAAAGACTGGGAAACTCTCACAGATTGGAAGATCTTGTGGAAATAGAACAGTTTTAAATCTACAGATTTAATGCAACCCATCTCAAAATGCCAATGGCATTTTTCACAGAACTAGAGTCAACAATCCTAAAATTTATATGGGACCACAAAAGACCCTGAATAGCCAAAGCAATTTGAAAGAAAAGCAAAGCTGGAGGCATCACAATTCCAGACTTCAAGTTATATTACAAAGGTGTTATAATAAAAAGAGTATGGTACTGGCACAAAAATAGAACAGAATAGAAAATTGAACAGAATAGAGAACCCAGAAATTAATAATTATATGGTCAATTAATCTTCAACAAAGCAGGAAAGAATATCCAATGGGCCAAACACAGTCTCTTCAACAAATGGTGTTGGGGAAACTGGTCAGCTACATGCAAAGAATGAAACTGTACTACTTTCTTTTACCATACATGAAAATAAACTCAAAATGGATTGACGACCTAAATGGGAGGTCTGAAACCATAGAAATTCTAGAAGAGAGCACAGGCAGAAATGTCTCTGACATAAGCCATAGCAGCATTTTTAAGGGTGCCTGCATGGCTCAGTCAGTAGTAAGCGTTGGACTCTTGGTTTTGGGTCAAGTCATGATCTCATGGTTGGTGAGTTCGAGCCCTGCATTAGTCTCCATGCTGGCAGTGCAGAGCCTGCTTGGGATTCTCTGTCTCCCTCTCTCTCTCTGCCCTTTCCCTGTTTCCTCTCTCTCTCTCTGTCTCTCTCTCTCTGTCTCTCTCTCTCTCAAAATAAATAAATAAACATTTTTTTAAAAAAAAAGAATGGAGGGGCGCCTGGGTGGCTCAGTCGGTTGAGCGTCCGACTTCAGCTGAGGTCACGATCTTGCGGTCCGTGAGTTCGAGCCCCGAGTCAGGCTCTGGGATGGCCCAGAGCCTGGAGCCTGCTTCCGATTTTGTGTCTCCCTCTCTCTCTGCCCCTCCCCCGTTTATGCTCTGTCTCTCTCTGTCTCAAAAATAAATAAATGTTAAAAAAAAAAAAAGAATGGAAATGTAAGGAAAGCCATGAATTTGTTTAAGTGTTGGAAATGAATTATTTAGAGTGGTGGGATATCTCTGGCAGATAACTAACACACTATACAGTTACATTAATTAAAACAATATAGAAGAAAAGTGTTGTTTATGGATAACTACAACCATGATTAGTTGCTAAATGACAAAAAACATAGTAAAGTATGCATTAATAGCCATTATGTATTAATGAATTATGAAATCAGTGAGAAAATATTTAAACAACATACCAGAGCAGTGAACAAAGAAAGTGAAAGTATGTCATAGAAGGAAAAATAAGTAAGAGTAACAATCATGAACAAGATAAACTGTTGATAAGGAAATGTATGTGAAAACAATGAAATACAGAATTTCTCTAGGAGGTTAACTTTAAAAAAAAAAAAAAGCAATGATTGGTGAATGTGACAGTGTGGGGAAGCATACACAGTTGATGGAAAGTAAATTGAAGGACAAAGTACCTTCTCCTACCAACATTTGAAATGTGCAGATGCTTTGTCTCAAAATTTCCACTTGCAGAATGTAATCCTATAGAAATTCTCCCAGTTAGCTGTTAATGATTGCATCATTTTTAGGAAAGAAAGAAAATGAAGTCCTCTCATTTTTTATTAATATGAGGATGGTTTAATAAAGTGAGGCTTACTTACAATTTGGAGTAGTTGGCTACTGTAAGAATGAGATGGTCTGGTGTGCAAGGAAGGCCATGGCACTTTCTTTGTGGGATTCAGAAAAAAAGCTGCAGAGCAGTATACATAGTCAAGTTTAATTTTGTGAAAGTAAATATATTCTTGTGTATTTTTCCTATCACCCAGTATGCATGCATATACATACACATATATACTTGCATGTGCAAATTCTAAACTGTACACCTGGTGCACTCACAGATTATGACTAGTGTGTAAGCACTTCAAGGATAAGTATGACAAATTTACTTTTACTGTATACTTGTCATATTTTCAATAAGCAGTCACTTTTTTAAAGTTACTTGTTATATTTTATTTATTTATTTTTAAAGTTTATTTATTTTGAAAGAGAGAGCACAAGTAGGGAAGGGGCAGAGAGAGAGAGAGGAAGAGAAAGAAAACTAAGCAGGCTCTTCACTACCAGGACAGAGTCCGACACGGAGCTCGAACCCACAAACTGTGAGATCATGACCTGAGCCGAAGTCAGACACGTAACTGACTGAGCCACCCAGATATCCCCCAAGGTTACTTATTTTAAATTGTTGGCCAGTGTTACTGGAAACCTGATACCCTCCGCTCCCTGCCTTAGTAAGATTAGATGCTCCTACTGTTATTGTAGTAGTTATCACTCTATGCACTCTATATAGGAATTTCTATTTAAGCCATCAACTGCAGCATAGTAGGTATGTTATGACCACAAAATATTCTTAATGCTTAACTCAATGTAAAATGATTTAAAAATGTTGAACAATGAAATGAATAAAAAAAGAATGAGTGAACAAATGATTCAACAGGAGAAAGAATGAATGGAAAAATAAAATAAGGTAATGGCAGAGGAAATAAAGAAAAATGAGTATGACATAATTAGAACGTTACAATCTTCTATAAAGGACAAAAAAATAAAAAAAAATAAGTAAGCTAAGCATCAAAATTTAATTGGGCAGGAGTAGTAACTATTTGAAAGTAGTGGAAATTATTTACTATTTTTGTTTATTTTGCAAGCAAAATAGAACCTGATCATGTACATTATGTAATGAAACAAATTAACTTTGCTCTAAAAATGATTAAATTGTAATAACATTTATTTCATTCATTGAATTTCTTCAAAGCATTAGGATTTTCTTATAATTACATAGATGTATCACGAGTAGAAAAATTACTATTTTGCTGAAATAATTGAATTATCAGTTTTTCATAACATCTGGACTAGTCAAATTTAATATGAAAACTTATTTTTGAAAATTATGCACTTCCCTTGGTTATTTGTGTATTGGTTTTCTATTAATAGCTTTCAGTTGGCAAGAAGGGTCAGTACCTGATATGTTACATTTATTCCTTCTCAGAGTAATCATTGTTCAAAAGATGTGAAATGTGTGGTCCAGAACCCAGAGTACTTAGAATGTATTACTAGATACATCCATGCTGACATGGGAAAGCTGGTTTGCTCCCATTACTAAAATATGTTACCTTACGCATTTTTTTTCTTCCAAGAAAAGTAGGCACATTCCTAAAAATATAGCCCTGAAACTTTCTGAAAATTTATTTTTAAGAGAGGAAAATGAAACACTGGCTTTAGGAATGGTGATTGTTTCTTTTTCAGTATTTTATAAGCTGGTTAATGTAGGGCATTGTGAGTTCTTTGGGTTTTGTTGTTGTTGTTGTTTTGGTTTTGTTTTTTGTTTGTTTTACCTATACAAAGCCTGTCTTTTTTACTTCAGGTAGATTTTGTTCAACTTGTTTAAATACTAAACTATTTCTGTACTGGAAATTTTTATTTGTCCTTTCATTTTTTTTTTTTTTCTGAGTAGTAAATTAGTGGCATTAGGTTCCCTTTTTTAGAAGTTGGAGTAATAGGCGACTTACTCTTGAAATAGTTTATTAATAACATATTAACTCAGTCCACTGAGCTACTTCAGAGGTCAATAAACTACAGCTCATAAAGTCAGTCTGGCCCAGTGTTTATTTTTGTAAATCAAGTTTTATTAGGGCGTGTTGGCCTTTTTTTACATATTACATGTCATGTATTTTTTGCTGTAATAGTAGAGTTGAGTAGCTGCAACAAAGATTAAATGGACTGCAAAGCCTAAAATATTTATTATCCAGACCTTTCCAGAAAACATTTGCTCACTCCTGATCTTAATTAATCAATTAATTAACTGTGTCTTCCCCATCACTGTAACAAACTAATACCTAGAAATCATAGGGAGTATACATAAACTACAGTGGCATTTCTTATACTTGAAATATGAAAATAATCTCTTTCAAGGATGAAAAATATTCTCTTAGACTATGAGTAATGACTTAAATGACTTTTATTACGTATCTGAATGAGCATATAACTAAGTATATAATTATATATATTACATGATTATATTGTATATATTGCTAAATGAAGAGGAAAATTAAACTGTTCTCACTAAGAACTTGTAGATTGCTAACATTCTTTTGTTTCAGAAACACTGACCCACACCATAGTGAAAATATTTCAAAATAAAGGAGTTGCAGGTTATTGGTTATTCAGAAAAATAAGGATGGAACATGCTATAATGTTACTTAATGCTGGAATAGCTTTTATTTCAGACTTCTAAGAGACTCAGAAGCAAGTCTCTGTATTTCAACAAAATCCACCTTCCTAGAAATAACCTAACAAATTTAATAAAATAAGCATATTAGTAGTTAACTCTGCATAATACAGAATTACGAGGGAATTGAAGAGATTATGGAAGATATGCTTCCTGTACTGTAAATGTTTATAGCCAAACTAGAAAATAAACCAAAGTTACCACATTAAATGGCTCTCTAGTACAGGATTTCAACTCTATTTATGGCTAAGTGCCAAAACAAATGGTAAAAATAATCAATACTTTAAAATTCTGAGGGAGTTTGATTAATTAGAAGAAATGATACAAGGTAAAGGAATTTTCTATAGCAAAAGTTCTTATAATAATGAGTCACAGTAAAATTCCAATTACTATAATGTAATACAAATCCATGTAGTAAAACAACTGGTCAAATTATTGTATTTCATCAAAAAATGGATCAATATCAAATTTTAACTCACACTGAGACATATTTTGATGCTGCTTCACATCTTTAGAGATGATTAACTGAGATCATTATTTATAAGACTATAGAATTACTAAAATAATTAGGATATTATGATTCTTCTGGGTGATTCATCTCTGATTTGAACATGTTCCAGCTACCAACAATCTCCACAGTTTAACCAACTGTTCCAGAACAGACCATAGAATTTGTCTGGCGTGAGGATATCTAAGAATGATGAATTGAACTCAGTGCTAGCTTACTTTTACTTTTACTTTATCCAAAGCAGTAAATACACAGAGCGGCTAATGTAAATGAAATAAGAAAGGTGGATACAATGACATGATTTGCCTCTTGCACCTCACCAAGTTATTTCAAAGTTTGGGGGTCTTGGCAAACCACTAGGAATGAGATGTTGCCGAGACAGAGTGGAGATCTATGGGCTCACAGCCTTTTATTCTTTAGTATACTAACAATAGTCATATTAGTACCCAGAAGCAAATTACATTATCTTGAAAAGCAGTAATTCCATTATTCAGGAAGTTGCATCCCCAGCCATCTCTGCAGAGCCTGGGAGGTTCACTTTTATGCACACTTGGGCATAGTTGGGCCTATCATACCAATATATTCTGCATCTCTAATTACCAATAAATGGAAAAATTACATATTGAAACAAAGGGAAAATGCAGGTACAAGGAATAAGGACAACGAGAAAGAAAAACAATGGTACATTTTTAAATAAGTTCCTAATTATTTTGATAAAAAATATACTTTAGATTATTATCCCATCATAGATTACCCTGCAAATTTTTATTAATTTGTAATTCTCTTAATAATGTCCATAATGTACTCAGGAAATTTAGTACACAAATAAATTTATTATCCCAAATGCAATAATGGCCACATTCATATCAAGAAATGATATATGAACTCCATCTGATATGGTAGCATCTTTTACACTCCCTCTTCCTCTCAGAATAGACTGTGGCACATTATAAAATAGATTCCCTTTAGTTCATGACTTGTTCAGTTGCAAATTCATGTAAACTACAGGACCAGTTTGGCACCTGCTGTGATCATGAGTCTACTGCTGTTTCTCTAATCAGAAAACATTCCTATTAGATAAACCATCTGGCTTGAAAAGCATCCCCTTTGCATTCAAAATGGTTTTGGTAGAATTCAGCCAAAGTATATTTTAAAAGGAAAGATGTGTCAGCAAGACTAGTCTATTTACTAATGGAATAGTCCTCTATTACAATACCATTTGTGGAATAAAAACCATAGAATGAAAATACTACACAACCTGAATATATTCTAGTTACATGTGAAAATGCAGGTGGTGGCAACCTTTTGTCTAGGGCCATCCACTGAAATTGTTGGAATTTAGTCAGTCATAGTCATCATCTGGTCAGAGCCAACTAAACTGCATGTTATTCTGATTGCACTCATTCTCATTGAAGCGTGACATATGAAAGTTGCTTCATTACCAGTGGGTACTAGGTTACTACTTGGTTGCCAACTGAATCATGTTTATTCTTGTGGATATGTGTCATTTTCATTTATGGTCATATTCTTCAGGCTATGTACATCTGATATCACTTAGTCAAATAATAACAACATAATTCCACTTTAGAAATAATTCATAGTGGGGTGCCTGGGTGGCTCAGTTGGTTAAGTGTCTGATTTCAGCTCAGGTCATGATCTCACAGTTCATGAATTTGAACCTTGTGTGGGGCTCTGTGCTGACAGCTAAGAGCCTGGAGCCTGCTTCCAGATTCTGTGTCTCCCTCTCTCTCTGCCCCTCCCCTGCTCATGCTCTGTCTCTCAAAATTGAATAAACACTTGAAAATATATTTTAAAAAATAAAGAATTCATAGGCACCTAAAATATCTAGCCTTAATATTTTGAGTGAATTTTGGGCACTACTAACAGGAGAAATAAAATATTGAGACATAAGACTCTTAAAGCTAATTTAAAGCTTGACAATTATGCTAAAAGAAATGCTGTTCTTTGATTTTTTCAATTAATGTGTTTATCAAGATCTTATTGTATGCACACACTTGGTAAGATATTCTTAGTTATAGTTCCAAAAACAGAGACCTGGTTTCTGCCTTCAAGAAGTTTGAATGAGGGGTGCCTCGGTCGTTCAGTTGGTTGAGCGACTGACTCCTGATTCCTGCTCAGGTCATGACCCCAGGGTTATGAGTTGAACTTTGCACTGAGTGCAGAGCCTGCTTTGTGTTTTTCCTCTCTCTGTTCCTCTCCTCTGCTCGCTCACTCTCTGTCTCTCTCTAAAAAGAAGTTTGCATGTTTTCAAAGAAAGCTAATATTACAATAACTGCCTAGTCATGAAGGAGTTCCTGTGGATTTTTGAGATTCACTTGAATATATAAAGATCAGAAAAGGAGAAATCAGTATGGTGGACATAGAATTTAGATTGTTCTGATGATCAAGTTGGTGATGGAAGCACACAAAGCAAAAAGGCAAGACAACCTGGAGGGAGCACAAATAGGAGAGCAGAAATGTAGGATACAGGTATGATGATATTTTATAGAGCATAAAATGCGATTTGCATTTGGATACATCAAACTTAAGGTATTTTTTTCAAACGTAAGGTATTGATAGCTATCTAGAATCCTTGAAATATTAGTCAAACAGTTTAACGTTTGCCCACAGAAGTCAATACTTTCATTTTTTGTTTTATTTTCTCAATTGGACTGTAAGCTTCTTGCCCACAGGGCGTATATTATTATATTCTGGAGCATATCATAACTTATGATGCATTGAACACTGGGGCATTCACATGATATATTTTTCAAAGAATGAGTGTTTAAATGGGCACATAATAAATGCTGGTCGTGGTGTGTGTGTGTGTGTGTGTGTGTGTGTGTGCGTGTGAGTGATTAAAAGCACCTCTGTCATTTTTTGCTAAAGATCTAAAAACTTTTTATATTGACAATGCCTGAAGTGAGTATGATGTAACTTTGTTACATTAGTGTAAAGATATGGTTATTGCTAAAATGAAAGAAATTGTAAGGATGAAATTGGAGGATCCCTGAGAATCGCTTTTTTCATCCTACCTCGTTATCATTTCTTCTTTTTGCTGGCTTTAAATTCACACCATTGAAATCATTCTTTTGGAAACTATAACAGATTTGTCTCCAGGAGGCTACCAAGTACATGCTATATGTATTTGGAACTGTTATATATTATCTGGATCTAGAAATAGGTGCTGGAATACATTGCCATCACATTATTAACAGGGATGTTTTCATCGTATTTAGTTAAGTAACAACTTTGCAAACAGAGAGAAGAGTTTTGTTTTGAAAGAAAATGTTGAAGTACAGTTAAATGTCAGTAGGCAAGGAAAAAAGTTATTAATTCCAGGACTTACGAAGGGTGTGCCATAAGTAACTAAGCATAAGGAAAGACACATCAAAACAGGTCTACCTGCATATTCAGTGTGTGTGTCTGTGTCTGTGTGTGTATGTGTGTACATATACACTGGTATGTGATATGCAAAAGTTTTGTCACCTATAAATAATTTAGCAAAGAACAAGAATAATAAATGAAATAGTAAATAAGAAATGAATGAATGAAATATAATGAATGAAATATAATGAATATAATGAATATATATTATATGTAATGAAATATAATGAATGAAACAAAAAATGAAATAATAAATAAATAATAAATAAGAAAAATAAATGAAATAATAAATAAATAAACACATGAAATAATAATACATAATTACTTTAAATAATTGATACTTCTATTCAATCTCAATATAAGAATCTTCTATTTTCTAATAAAGAGTACCTTGAGAGCTGGTACTCAATAAAATTAACCAAAAACCTGTTTCTGATAGACACATAGGTTTAATAAGACTGACATAAGCCATTTATCAATTATTTACATATGTCAAATACTGTGCCAAGTATTTATGTTCATATTTTTAATTTACTTCTAATTTATCATATTTATAATTTATTTCAAAGTAACTTATTTTGCTTAAGTGTAAAATTTATTTTATCTTCCTATGGCATTTTATAGATGAGGAAACTGTCACACAGAAGTGCAGGAGTCTCTGTAATGCGGTAGAATGGGGCCTATGAATTTAATTGCCCTGAATCCCAGATGCATATTGATGCAAGTCTAGAAGCAAAGGAGAAAGTGGGTGACTCCTAGGGTTGTTTTCTTTGTTAACGTTAAGGTTTTCCAGACCTAGTGGACTTCCAAATCAGGATACTGTCAAGCAAAATACAATCCGTGAAGTTACTGGAGTGAGCAGCAAGTAAGTGTTGCCACTTGAAGGATGAGAACCCAGGATGAGGCAAGACTTCTTGGAAGTGATCAGTAAACCTGTAAGTGTGGACCTAACTCACAGCATCCAAATCAGAGTTATTATAGCTTCAGGGCCTTATTTAAATAGTCACAAGAATATAATGTTGGATTCTTCTGAGCTCACCTAAAAGAAATGGACTAAATAGGAAAGTATTCATGAATGCGCAGTTGAATAATGATATGTTTTAACCATGGTTATGCATTTGTATTTTATTTATTCATTTTTATTAAATTTTTTAATGTTTGTTTTCTTTTTGAGAGAGAGAGAGAGAAAGAGAGAGACAAAGTGTGATCAGGAGAGGGGCAGAGAGAGAGGGAGACACAGAATCTGAAGCAGGCTCAAACCCACAAACTGTGAGATTATGACCTGAGCTGAAGTCAGACACCTAAATGACTGAGCCACCCAGGCACCCCATGTATTTGTATTTTTAAATCATCATGGATTTCTATGCAGTCCCAAGCAGAATAGTATAGTGATTAACATCACGAGCTCTTCTGTCTGTGCTTCATTTTGAATTCCAGATCTGTCACTTTCTAGCTGTGACCTAAGATAAGTTATTTAATCTCTTTGTGCCTCAGTTTTCTCATCAAGGGTCAGTTTGAGGGTTAAATGAGTTAAGAACTTAAACACTTAGAACTGTACCTGACACATGATGAGCACTAAATATTGTTAGTCACTATTACTTTGGTTTTTATGTAGATACTCTTATGTGAGATAGATGGATACGTTGATTATATTAAATCACTGATTTTTGACTGGGTGAAAAGGTGACATATCTAAGGAAGGACCAGGAAAAGGTTTTTCTCTATCTAAACCTCCCTGGATATTATAAGTCCTCTCTCTCCCAACTCCTACCCTGCCCCATGCCATGATCCTTATCCTCCATCCAGCAGAGAGTCATAAGTTCTAATTAGAGATCTTACTTGGAGGCCTTTCTAGCAAATGTGAATGGTACAGAGACAGAACAAGATTAGAAGCGTTGATTTAAGTAGGGCTGGATCATATGTTAGCTGCCTAAATAATAGTTTTTTCCACTCAGGTTTTTTACTTGCTTTATGAAAAAGCATTGAACCTTGCTGTGAAATGTAATCCTCAACAGTGAGTGTAATATCCACTTTAAGTGCCCTCAGTTTGAATCTCTAAGTGAGAAGCTGCTTACTTAGCAGCTCCAGAGGTAGAAAATGTATGTCTCTTGAAGAACAGGAATATTCTCTCCTCATTGGCAAGAGCTTCATATAACTGATTGTCTCCTTGTCTTTGACTTGCCTTTAATGATATGCAAAAATAGTGAATACACATATTTTTAAATATAATATGTCAGAGACATAAGTTACCAAGAGGTTGTAAGGAGCATAATCTCCTATAACTGGAGTAAGCCCCCATGAGATAGCAGTTACAGTATTCCTTTGTGATCACTTATTTTTTAACTTAGAGAAAAGTATTTTTTGCATTATCACAAAAGAAAACTGTGAATATGTTTGTAAAGTTCTAGCCCCTGGTAGTTGCGAATGTGACCTTATTTGAAAATAGGGCCTTTGCAGATAGGATCAAGTTAAGATGTGGTCATAGTGGGTTAGAGAGGCCACTAAATCCAAAGACTGGTGTTCTTCCAAGCAGAGGTGGGTTTGGACACAGACACACACACACACACACACACACACACACACAGGGAAGATGTATATGTGAAATGGAGGTAGAAATTGAAGGGTTGCAGCTAAAGCCAAAGATGCCAAGGATTTCCCACCACCAGTACAAGCTAGGAAGAGGCAAGAAAAGATTGTCCCCTGGAACCTTCAGAGACAACATGACCAGGCTGACATCTGGGTTTCAGAATTTTTGGTCTCTGGAACTGCTAGGGAATAAGTTTCTTGTGCTTTAAGCCATCAGCTTGTGGTGATTTGTTGTAGCAGACCTAGGAAACTAATAACAGTTTGCATCCTCCACGACACTCCAACCACAATGACCTTCTTTTAGATCCTCAAACACATGAAGTACTGTTGTGCCTTGAGGTGCACAGGCTGTTCACTCTGCCTAAGGTATCCTTCCCCAGGTACCTCCATGACTGGCTTTTGCTTTTCATTGAGGAATTACACAGACCAGAGACCCTCCCTGAGGACCTAAGTTCAAGAAGCCATCATTTACTCTACACTGCATCAGTTTAATTTCTACATAGAAATTATTTTGGATATTTTTTTCTTTTTTTTTTTTCTTTGTGTGTTTACTTAGCTTTTGTTCTTACACCATTAGAATATAAATTATATGAGAACAATTTTATGCATTTGTTTAGTACCCAGAATAGAGTCTGTAGAATGTAAGCACTCAATAGATATTCACTGAATGAATGAATGAAGTCATAATTTTTTACCCCTTGAAACACAGTATTGTGATGTCATAGGACAAGGCCCTGGAATATATTCATTGTCTTAGTTTTATAAACAACTATTGTATAGCTATTACACATCTCTATGAGCATGACATTTATGGTATTTTATTTTTATTTTAGTCAGTAAATATAGGCTTGCAAAAAAATTATTTCATAGGTATTCTTTTACATCTGAATAACTAGCAGATATTGTCACTATGTCAGGAACTAAAAAGTACATTTTCTATTGTGTGGTTACTCTTATTTTTTCCAAGTTAGCTACTGACAAGAAAATAAGCTTTTAGTAAATTTTCCTTCTTTTATTTTTAATTAATAAAAAATTTAATGTGTATTTATTTTTGAGAGAGAGAGACAGAACCTGAGCAGCGGAGAGGCAGAGAAAGGAGACACAGAATCCAAAGCAGGTTCCAGGCTCTGAGCTGTCAGCACAGAGCCCAATACAGGGATTGAATCTACAAACTCTAAGATCATGACCTGAGCCAAAGTCAGACGCTTAACCTACTGAGCCACCCAGGTGCCCCATAAAATATCCTTCTTTTAGCCAACATATTCCTAGAGATAGTCGTTGATATATTCTGTAGTGTTCACTTGTCATGAATATAGAGTAAAATCTGATTTGCTTTTTCTTGATAACCTTAATGTAGTTAGGTATAATGTATGAATATGGAATAGTGTGCTTATGAACGAAGATGATGGGCTGGATGGACTGAGAGCTTCTCTAATTTCTTCTCCAGGCAATGTTTTTCAAAACTATTTCCAACTCTATTTATATATGTCAGATACGCTACGACTGCCTCTATTTGATAACTTTGGGTGAATTCTTGCTTACAGCAAGAATTTATAGAGTATGGTATTAACATCCTTCCTAGAATGTTCTGGGAATTTGAGATATTTTTAGTCTTGAAACGACCAATATAAGCTAGTGTCGTTAACCTTGACATTCATCAGAATTTGTGTGGGGATTATTTTAAAATGTAGTTAACTTAGAAACATGTGTTATTTTGTCATGTTGCAAGTTTGATTTACATGAATGAGTTAAGTATGTTAGTTCTTTTAAATGATACCTTGAGATCTTCCTCCAATATTTTCTTTTTTTTCTTTTAGGTTATTTTTTTGGGGGACACCTGGGTGGCTCAGTTGGTTAAGCTCAGGTGATGATCTCACTGCTGGTGAGGTCAAGCTGCTCATTGGGCTCTCTGCTATCAGTGCAGAGCCTACTTTGGATTCTCTGTTCCCCTCTCTTTCTGCTCCCCACCCCCTCCTCGCACATGTACGTGTACACACTTTCTCTCTCTTTCAAAAATAAATAAGCTTGGGGCGCCTGGGTGGCGCAGTCGGTTAAGCGTCCGACTTCAGCCAGGTCACGATCTCGCGGTCCATGAGTTCGAGCCCCGCGTCAGGCTCTGGACTGATGGCTCAGAGCCTGCAGCCTGTTTCCGATTCTGTGTCTCCCTCTCTCTCTGCCCCTCCCCCGTTCATGCTCTGTCTCTCTCTGTCCCAAAAATAAATTAAAAAAAAAACGTTGAAAAAAAAAAATTAAAAATAAATAAATAAATAAATAAGCTTAAAAAATTTTCTTCTAAAAAATTAAAAAGTTTTTTTTTAGCTAAAAAGTGGGCAGAAGACATGAACAGATATTTCACCAAAGCAGGCATCCAAATGGCCAACAGACACGTGAAGAGATGCTCAGCATCACTCATCATCAGGGAAATGCAAATCAAAACCACATGAGATATCATGTTCACCTGTCAGAATGGGTAAAATAGAAAACCCAAGAAACAAGTGTTAGTAAGGATGTGGAGAAAAAGGAACCTTCTTGCACTATTGGCAGGAATGCCAACTGGTGCAGCCCCTGTGGAAAAGAGTATGGAGGTTCCTCAAAAAATTAAAAGTAGTCAATGTAAGTAAGGCCTTTCAATTCTTCCTGCTTTGCCCAGATCTGCTGGTTGTCTTCTCAGTATTAGATTATAGCTCAAATATCACCTCCTCAGAAATACCAGTCTTTAACTTCTCATGTAAAATATTCCCCTTCACTGTCACTTTCTGTAACAGACAACTCTTCATCCTATTCATTTCTAACAATGCCCTGAGTTTTTTGACCCACTTTGCATAGCCACATGTTTCAGAGGACGGGGACTCCATCCCCACTAGTCTAAATCTTTTGGTATTAGATCTTTATAAATGTAACCCAGTAATTTTCAACCAGGACAGAGCCCCATACACAGAGATGTTGATACTATTATTTTGAGGTTAAAGACCATTTTTTCTAAATCAGTTATGGTATTTTGAGTACATTTTAAGTGATCTGGTACAGGAATGGTCACAGACTGCAATTTATTAAATGAAAAATGAAAGAAAAATTGCTTATGGGATTCTGAGAAACGCTCTTTGTCTTAAAAGGGGATGAAAGAAGATCTAAGTTCTCAACAATCAGCTGCATTTTATTGTGTAAGAATGTGAAGTACGGTACTATTGCAGCTTTCTTAGCCCTAGAAAGGTGAAAGCCTGAAGGATAAAAGCCAACATCGGGATGGCAGAGAAAAAAGACAGACAGAATCAGAATCCAAATGATATTGATGAGTTAGGTAACTCCCACACCACACCAACTCTAGGGGTTTTGTTTTCTTGTTTTTTGTTTGTTTGTTTTGTGTTTTAATGTGAGATAATAAATCCCGCTCTTACTTAAGCCATTTAAAGTTGGGTCTCGTATTTATTGCAGACCAAAGGACCTTAATTGATATGTTTTCTAGTTCATTACACAGTCCAGTTGTCTTAGTGCAGGCAGTAAAATCTGGAATTACCTTGCTTATTTGTGCATTTCTTTTTTTTTTTTCTTTCTTTCCCTACATTTTAAGAAAAAGAACATTGTTTTATATTCACTTCTGACCCAAGGCCTAGAATGTTGTTTGGCACATTGAATGAGTATGTAAAAATATATGATGAATACATTCAATCTATCAAATTTATTTCCTAAATCTCTAAAGGTAAGCTTTTCTGTGCTCATTTACTATCACAGCTTTAGTTTATTAATTTTTTCCAGAATGCTTTAATACTCTCTATTAAAATATGTTTTCCTACAGTCATGCTTCACAAATTCATCTTCCACACTGCTGTTAGAGCAGAAAATATCTTACCTGCTTAAAATCTATCTGTGGTGCCCTATTAACTCCAGAGGCAAATTAATATTCTATTGCATGTATACATCAGGCCTCCACCTACTTATCTGGAGCTTGTCTGCCTCTAGTTTGTACTACAATCATAACTAAGATTTCAAATCTCTTCCAACAAACCATATGTAGTAAGCAGAATTCTAAGATTGTTCATAAGATTTCTACTTCCCAGTGTCCACACTTTGTATAATACTTCCCTTTGAGTGTAGGTAGATCTAACTCAATCAGGCGAGCTCTTTTAAAAGAGGACGTGGAAGTAAGAGACAGAAGAATCTAGAGATAGACAAGGCTGCAGCAGATGCCCTCCTGGCCACAGGAGACTTCAGTCCCATAACCACAAGGAATTGAATTCAGCCAACAACCTGAATAAATTTGGAAGCAGACCCAAAACTCCAGAGAAGAACTCCATCCTAGCTGACATTTTGATTGCAACTTTGTGGGACACTAAACAGACAATTCAGCTAAGATATACCCAGAATTCTGACATACATAACTGTGAGATAATATATGGGTGTTTTTGTTTTTGTTTTGAGCTAAGTTTGTGGTAATATGTTTTGCAGCAGTAAAACACTAATACATCATACGTTCTCATTTCTCCTTACCTTTCATTCATTGTTCTCTTTAATTTCAGTTCATGTCTTCCTGATATTTATCCTTCCTTATTTATCCTTCAAGATCCAATTCATCCATTACTTCATTTAGAAATCCTTCCTCTGCAAAAGACCTTTCTCCTAATGCTCGCTTCTTTTGCCATGCCTCGTTCTCCCCTTCCATGGTTTCTGTTGTTCTAACATTTCCTCTCTCGCATGTCTATTATATTAGAAAAATAGCGCTCTCATTTTGAACTGAAGCTATAACCTCCTCTCTTGGCAAAACCAATGCCATACTGGAACCAGGTTATCAGGAGTATCCTAATAAAAACACACCCCAGGTATGCTGAAGATACTTGATTGATTCAACAGCAATGCCTCAAGTTTTTGTGAGGGTGTGACAGCAGTGTTACTGTTACTCAGATTTCCCTCCACATTAACCATCAGCAGACTAATGGACACAGAAGATGACTGAGTCCACATATGACTGAGTCCACAGATGACAATGGACATAGAAGAATGTAACAAAATTTTAGGAACTGACTTGTGTTTTACAAAACATAATAATAACATCTGTATTGCCTTTGCCTCTTCTCTCTGAAATCATTCTAAAACAATGACAATTACAAGAAAGCATTAAGAAACACAGCTCCATCTTTGGTGAAACTACAAACTATCTATAACCTTAAAAAATACATGAAGAATGGCTACCAAATCCAGTGGCAATAATAATATGATCCAAGAAAACGTTGAGAAAAGAAACTTACAGCTGTACCATCAGGTAATGCTGGCATAGAGAAGTCTCCAGTGTAGGTGGTCACCTGAGGAATAAAATATCATTAACAATTGCATTTTTATATGGTAGGATGAGCTGTGGGAACTTCTCTAGACTTTGTTTATCATCACAGAGAAATAAAGAGATGTTTGAAGAAGAAAGCACACAAATATGGCAAAAGTACAGAAAGCAATCTGCCAGGGAGACCAGATAAAGGAAAGCCTTTCAACTGTAAGCAGCCCTGAGACTGCTGATTTGTTTCAGTTGGAGAAGTAAACACTAAATAACCACTCTCTGTTTCTGTATATTTCTATGTGTACACATGTGTTGGTGTAAATCATAATCACACACACACACACACGAGACTCAAAACCTTGTGTCATAAGAAATTTCTCCATAAGCCAGGAAGACATCCTGGTAATCTATAAACTTTTCACTCCTATAACACAGAAACCTACTACCAAGAGATGGTAGTATAGACAGAAGTCACCTTACTCACAGTTAATTTTAAAATATTCAATTAAGCATCCACAGATATTTCTACAAATTAAAAATTATGGAACAGACAAAAATTCAAGTGGCAAATTAGGAAGACCTAAGCAGAATAATGTCACCTTGGAGAAAATACAAAAATTTGACCAAACTATATGGAAAATATACAATTGAAAGTAAGAGCTCAAAGCAGAGAAATAAGAGAATGAGGAAGACATTGGATACACACATACCTACAATATACAAACATACATACATACACCTATACATCTAAAGAGACAAGAATAAGAGGGGTGCCTGGGTGACTCAGTCGGTTGAGCGTCTGACTTTGGCTCAGGTCGTGATCTCACAGTTCATGGGTTCGAGCCCCATGTTGGGCTCTGTGCTGACAGCTCAGAGCCTGGAGCCTGCTTTGGATTCTGTGTCTCCCTCTCTCTATGCCCCTCCCCCATTCATTCTCTCTCTCTCTCTCTCTCTCTCTCTCTCTCTCTCTCTCTCAAAAATAAATAAACATTAAAAAAATTTAAAGAGACAAGAATAAGAGAAAACTGAATCTTCACAGAAAACATCTAAGGGAAAGAAATAGATTCTGCTGGAAAGAAAGTGAAAAGTCAGACTGGGAAAATGGAGCAAAATGGAATTAAAAAGAGAATTAAAAGAATTACAGAGCACTGGTTGATAAATAAGAAACTCAAAGCCTATCATCATTATATCACCAAAATAGATGTAATTGGTATCCTTGAGTAATAAAACTGAAAGATTAAAATTTCAATGTATAATTCAAAGAGTTTGTATAACTTTAAGTATTGATAAGAAAAATGTTAATGCATATATTGAATGAGAAAACGATGTCTCCGGTGAAACTGCAGCAATGCCTATTATATTTCCTGGAGTTAGAAGTTAAAATATAATCCTTCAGGCTTTGAGGCAAAAGGATAAAGATGCCTAGAGTGGGTAAAGAACAGAAGGCCTCACAGATCCCCAGCTCTTTTTAATTTCTCAAGCAAAGAGGAACCTGAGTATTTTATACTCAGTCAAAATTTCATTCCTGATACACAATTTCAAACACCTAACAACATAGGGATATATTCTTCATGAGTTCTGGGGAAGAAATTTCTAGGTGACAAAATTGACCAATATAGTAGTGAGTATAGAGAGAAAGGCAAATGATTGGCAATTTAATTGCAGGACTAAAATTAATCCAATTGTGGAAATTATAGTTACAAACAGACTACCATAAACCATTCCAAGATAGAGAACACCATTGCTATTATCAAACCATCACTATTATCAAAAGTAAGTGGGAGCAGGGCATCTGGGTGGCTCAGTCGGTTGAATGTCCGACTTCAGCTCAGGTCATGATCTCACAATTCATGGGTTTGAGCCCCACATCAGGCTCTTTGCTGTCAGTGCAGATCCCACTTTGAACCCTCTGTCCCCCTCTGTCTCTGTCCCGCCCTCTTGAAAATAAATAAACATTTTTTAAAAAGTAAGTGAGAGATAAGGGAGTAAGAAGTATTATAACTATGATAATGTCTTCTGGTTTTATAGCTGAGTCAAAAGATGTTTTTGAATCTGAAAAAAATCAAGGAATGAATGTAACGTGTTAATCTTGTTTAAATGTTTATTTATTTATTGAGAGAGAGAGAGAGAGAGCATGAGCAGGGAAGGGGCAGAGAGAGAGAGAGGGAGAAAGAGAATATCAGGCAAGTTCCATGCCCAGTGCAGAGCCTGATGAGGGGCTCGATCTCATAGCCATGAGATCATGACCTGAGCTGAAATCAAGAGTCAGATGCTCAACCAACTGAGCCACCCAGGACACCCTATTAAGGTAATTTTTTAAAAAATGTCTGGATGCCAAGGTAAAATCAAACAAGATGCTGTGAGATATGTTTAAAACTAAGTGATAGAGAAAGTAAGAGTCAAAAAATTTAAAAAAGCATCAAATAGAGCAACGATCACAAAAAATCGCCACAGATATGCTGTTAATATGTTGATTCAAGGAAAATGCATCATAATAATAAGAATTTCAATTCAGGAGATTTTGTAGTCACATATAACAATGTATAAGTAAATATAACAACAAAATTCATGAAATAAAAACTGCAAGGAAATTTTCAGTAGCATTTTGGGAGTAGGATATTCTAATTAATTTATCTCTTTTGCTGGTGACATTTCAAGTAGATCAAAAATAAATACAGCTATAGCAGTCCAAAATTATGTAATATATAAAGTATATCCAATTGCTATATATCTTCTGAAATACACCTCAGATATTTATAGAGAATCACTTTCCTAGGAAATTGAGGTTCCTAACCCAAGGTTTTCAGTAAATACCCAGAAATGTAGGCATGGGATGTTATCAGTTATATGCACATGATAAGCAGAGATATTCAAATCACAGTCACCAGGAGTTTGAAGGATTCAAGAAATTATAAAATCCTACTTGGGAAGTTAGAGAGGAAATATTTCTGAAGGACCTCACAATGTCCTCACTTTGAGCAGGCAGTATTATAAGCAACCTGCTCTTCCAACAGAAGGTATTGCTTCATGTGGACATGAGTAGATGAATTGCCTCCTTTGTTGGGGTCTCTTAGTCAATCTGGTCACTTTCTCCTTATGAAATCTATGCAATTATGTATCTTTTAATATAATTCCAAATAACTAAAAGAAATATTTATATCAACAGTTCAAAGATGATTGAATCAATATTAAGAAATCAATAACCACAATTTACTATAATATTAGAGAAAAGGTTTTATTCATTTATACTGAAAATTAATTTGATCAAAGGCTATGTTCATACTAGATAAGATTGCTAAAGGATGTACTTTCTTAATATGTTATATAGATAAAGGGAATTCTTCCTTATATGTGTATATTTTGCATGTGTATATGAGTGATATATATGTTATATGTAAACATTTGTAAGTGTATACATATGTGTGTCTTTTATGAGATAAAAGAGAATTTGTATTAAAGTTGAGAATAAGGAAATTGTCTACCATCACTCGTATTTAATATTTTTGTTAATGTAATAGTTACTGGAATTTACATGATAAAGAAATGAAGTATAAAAATTGGAATGGAGGAGACAAAGTTGAAATCATTTATAATGATGCAGCAGAATATCTACAAAAGTCAAAAGAACCACATAAAAAATTATCACAAGCAGTAAGAGATTTCAGTGAGGTGGTTGTGGGTAAATCAATATGCCAAAATAATACATCTATTAT
The DNA here is from genome assembly GCF_023721935.1 of Panthera uncia. NCBI lineage: Eukaryota > Metazoa > Chordata > Mammalia > Carnivora > Felidae > Panthera > Panthera uncia. The sequence goes on along the minus strand of NC_064810.1, from coordinate 97,830,165 downwards.
AATTATATATATTAATGTTATTATATATATTATTTTTGAGAGAGAGAGAGAGCGTGAGTCGGGGAGGGGCAGAGAGAGAGGGAGACACAGAAGCCAAAGCAGGCTCCAGGCTCCTAGCTGTCAGCACAGAGCCCGATGCAGGGCTCGAGCTCACGAACTGTGAGATCATGCCCTGAGCTGAAGTTGGACACTCAACCTACTGAGCCACCCAGGCGCCCCTATAATTATATGTATTGCATCCATAAAAAGTTTATTAGAAAGGATAATGAAGTAATGTTTTATTTACAGTAGTCACACAATCATGCCTGTGAATAATCTAAACAAGAAATGTAGCAGCTTTTTGTGAAGAGATATTCATAATGTTACTAAAGGATCCAAAATGAAACTTGAATTATTAGAAAAGAATGCCTTCTTGTTGGATAGAGAGACTTAATATTAGAAGAATCTCAGGGCACCTGGGTGGCTCAGTCAGTTAAACATTTGACTCTTGATTTTGGCTCAGGTCATGATCTCACAGTTCATGGGATCCAGCCCCATGTTGGGTTCCGTGCTGACAGCACAGAGCCTGCTTGGGATTCTCTCTTCTCTTTCTGTCTCAAAACAAATAAATAAACATTTAAAAAATATATATCTTTTAAAAAAGAAGAAGAAGAATTTCAACAAATCCTAAATCGATATGCAAGGATGATTCCTGTAGTATACCAACAGGAAATGTTTCATTAGTGCTAGAAAAACTGATTCTAAAATTCATGTGGATAAACAAATGTTAAAAATTAGCTAAGAAATTTTTGGAAAGTAAGAGTAACCAGGTGAACTTTAATACCTAACAATACTCAAGTATATTATGAAACATTATAAATCTTAATATAGTAGTGATTCATAAATAGAATACTAACAAGAAAGAGTCCAGATATAAATACAAATATGTATGGGGATTTAGTACATCATAAAAATGGCATTTTTTTATCAGTGGAGAAAATGTAGATTAATAATGGTGCTGGGGCAATTGGTCAGGCACATTAAAAAATAAATTTGTACAGCAACCTCATTTCTTATCATCAATTTTGTTGAAGCAAATTTTCAGTTGAAGCAAATAATTAAATTAGGAATATGGAAGACGGGGAGAAGGAAGAGAGGAAGAGAAAGAAAAACACTATAAAATTATTAGAAGAAAATTTGGTTTTCTTTTTTTTTATATTTTAACAACAATTTTGAGATGGAAAAGATCTCTGTAAATATTATATAAAAAACACAAGAACTGAGACCACCTGCCTCATTATAATTAACTGTTAGGATTGAGAACTATGACCACGTGTGTCAACATGAATTTACCTGTTCCATGAAAGTCTCACTCAAGAAGATAAGACTAAAAACCGATAAATAACTTCACTGTTTGCTGTTGGAAATTCTTGCAAATCAGTTCATCTGGGCAAGCAGTTTACTCGCCTAGATGAACACCTTATTTAGTCAGGCAATAGTTTGCTCACCAAGACCTGCTTCACCATTCTCTTGCTTTGCTGTGTACCACTTTAAACTTGGCCCAGTTCTGACCACTTCACCTCCTTGAAAAACATGCCTTAAGTCATTTGAGCATAGACCCAAAACACCTTCTGAATATCATTTCCTGACCTCCTCCTTTTGAGATACCACTAAGGATTCTCAAGGTAGTGTTTTCCTTTTCTATAGTAAGCTTATTAAATTCAGCTTTGTTTGATCAGGAAGTTTTTCTGCTATTCCATTGTAGATAGTAGAAGATCCAAAGCCATTTATTTTTTTTAAATTTTTTAAATGTTTTTATTTGATTTTTGAGAGAGACAGACAGACAGAGTGTGAGCAGGGGAAGGGCAGAGAGAGAGGGAGACACAGAATTCAAAGCAGGCTCCAGGCTCTGAGCTATCAGCACAGAGCCTGACACAGGGCTCGAACTCATGAATGGTGAGATCATGACCTGAGCCAACGTCAGACGCTTAACCAACCAAGCCACCCAGGCACCCCTATTACAATTTTAAATGTACATTGGCTTTGACTAAGGAATTCTACTTCCAGGAATCTATCTTCCAGATGTATTCCCATAAGTGCAAAAAAAAAAAAAAAATATATATATATATATATATATATACATAGGTTATTTCTGGAAATAACAAAGGATTAAACCTTTAACATATCCATTATATGGTATAATAAAAAGTGACATATTTGAAAGCAGCTATTGTAAATATGCACTAATAAAGACTTGTACTAATGCCCAAGTTATGTTAAATTAAAAAAAATATTGCACAGGAGTATGATTTTTATGCTATGACTTTAACAAGAAAGCATATAAATACGGTATTCAAAAGATCTCTGTAAAAGCTGTTGCTACTGAAATTAATTAAATGGTTTAGAGGCAGCAGTACCTTCCACTGCAAACTCTTTTGAACTCTTTGTCTGGAAATATGCATTTATTATTAACCCTGCCTTCATCCCAATGAAATTGAGAAAGGGAGCTTGTGTCACTACAAATTGTAAGGCACTGGAACTTTGAGTAGTATCACCTCAGAACCTTAATGGAATATGATACACTTAAAGGGGGATAAGAGATCCTTTTTCTTCTTCTGCATGGTGGACAGTGGGCACAGGCACACTGAGTGTGTAGAGAAGGGAGGCTCCTCCCACCTAGGGCATTCACAGGAGGGTGTCAGTACCCAGATGGAGACTAATGGACTAATATGGCTGGACGCACTGGTAGCTTTAGGTAGGGAGCCAAAAACTTATCAGTGGATAACACAAAAGAGATCTCAGCAGGAAAATCGTAGGAAGGTGAATTCACCTTGATGCTATCAAGACTGTTTACAAGCATGTGTGGAATCCCTCTATAACCTTACCTCTGGGTAACTCCGGCAATTGGGGAAGACTTGGCAGGAAACTGGAAGTTTCGCAAAAGCAAGTTGAAGTATGGTATTAATGCTTATGCTACTTGAGCATTAGTGTGTGGTCAGGGCATAGAGGATCATGGTAAGACACATAGAATAACAAATTATAATTACTTCATAGTAGCTTTTAGCAATAAAAAAATGTATGTCAGAATTACCCAGGAGCTCATGTTTGGGGCCAAGTCCTCAGATACTAAGGTATTTTAATACAATTAATAAAACATGGCTCCTACAGGCAAAAGAAACACAAGATAAATTAAGCATATTATTTGCTCAGGACTGAGTTCCACACAAGTATTTCTGAATAGCTCCCCTTCACTGAGGAAGGAATGGCTACTAGTGGGAGCGATGGGAAAAAAACAGATGGCATTTAAATATTTCATCAGTTCCCCACTCCATCCTATTTACTCAACTTTATTTTACTTTTATCTTCGCTATTCTACCAACCCCAATGCTCCTTGCTTCAGTCAGACTATTCTTCTGAGTCCTTGTTCAAAGTCATTATGCCCTGGGAGCGTGGCTGCCCAGAGCCGCTGGAGCCCTTCTCCCCAGGAAGTGCCGTTTGCTGAAGGCCCAGAATAACCAGCTGGAAGAGTGTCTTCAAAGCTGCCCAGCACCAAAGGAACAGCACATTCCTCCACTGCCTTCGTGGTCCCTTTGCACCTCAAGTCTGAATAATGTCCGGGCTTAAAACAAACAGTACCTTAGGAGGATTATTAGTCTGGAAAATCAAACAATAACCAACTTGAAATTAATTAATTCCCTATCAGTTAAACACTACATTAAGGTTGAAGTATAACGCAAAGAATTGGATGGAGTAACAGTTTCAGCCTATAGTTAGTTTTGTTTTTCTAAATTACTTTAGCATTTATTGCCTTTACCCCTCTTGAAATGAAAGACAAACAAGTGCTTTTAATTTTTTGTTATTTTGTATCTGCTCAATATGTGTTTGTGACTTATTTCAAATGCCAGTTTTCTGTGGAAACCTGAACACCTTTTGAAATAACAAGATTAAAATTTTCTATTAAATTTCTAAAATGCCTGAATTTCTATTAATAACAAGATTAATTTTTTTTCTACTAAAATGCTTTTATGCAGGAAGTAGAAGGAGAATAATACACTAAAACTTTGGTTTGTGAGCATAATTCATTCTGGAAACATGCTTATAATCCAAAGCACTCATATATCAAAGCAAATTTCAAGAACCATTGGCTCAGTTGTGATCATGTGACATTTGGCATCACGTATTACTCATATCGTAAGACATCACTCATTTATCAAGTTAAACTTAATTAGAAATGTTTGCTCATCTTGTGGAACACTCACATAACAAATTACTCTCAATCCAAGGTTTTACTGTACATCTTACTGATAAATTCTGATCTAATGAATGATTTATGAAGTGGTCTCCATTCATTGTAGACACTACATTAACTGTGGATCTATGTCCTGATTTGAAGCACAAATCCCTTGAAATGGGCTGAATTGTGTCCCTGAGAATTCATCACCTGGAACCTCAGAACTTGACCTTTTTTGGAAATGAGAAGGCCTTGTGAAGACCTACTGGCAGGAAGTCCATGTGAACCTGGAGGCACAGATTGGAGGGAGATGTATATAAGACAGGGAATACAAGCAACCACGACGTTCAAGGACAGAGGTATGAGATAGTTTCTGTCTCACAGTCTTCAGAAAAAACCAGCCCTGTCAACACCTCAAATTCAGACTTCTAGCGTCCAGAATTGTGAGAGAGTAAATTTCTGTTTTAAGTGACCTGATTGTGGTACTTTGTTACAGCAGCCCTGAGAAACTAATACAGATTTTGGTACTATGGAGCTAGGTGCTGCTGTAGCAAAATACCTAAAACTGTGGAAGTGGCTTTAGATTTGGGTAATGGGTAATGCAGCTTCGTAGAAAAAGCCCACATTGTCTTGAGGGCAATGGTACAAGTATGGATGTTAAAAGTGATTCTGGTGAAGGCACAGATGAAAGTGGACAGAACGGTAAAGAAAGTTTCTATTATCTTAGAGAATACATGAACAGAATGCTGGTAGAAATATGAATGTTGCAGGTGCTTTAGTGAGTTTTCAGAAACAAATGAGAAGCATGTCAGTGGACAATGAAGGGAAGGTGATTCTTGATTCTTATTATCAAGTGGCAGAAAGCTTCGTTGAATTGTATCCTAGTGTTGGGTGGAAAGTAGAACTGGTGAACAATGACCTTGGATACTTAGCTGAGATTTCTAAGCAAAATATGGAAAGTGTGGCTTCATGTCTTCTCACCGTATACTGTACAATGCAAGAGGATAGAGGTAAATTGAGAACCTATGAAGCAAAAAGGAACCAGAACCTGATTTGGAAAATCCTCCGCCTTTTAATATTGTAAAAAATGTAAAGTATTCACTGCAGAGAACTCTAAGACTGTGGCTGAACAACTCTCTGGTGAAGAAATTAGGTATGTGACTCATGGAGCCAATGGAATATCTCAGGAGAAGCCAGGAATAGAGACAGGATTATCCAGAAGGAGCCTGTGTAAAATTATCCTAACGGTGTGGATCCTCCTGGTGTACATGGAAGACTGACAACATTTTTGAGATTTTATTTTTACCAATAGAAACACTAACAATGAACTCGGAGGGACCAAAATAGGATGAAATTAAGGAAGAATGACTCTGAGCAGAGGCCATGACTAGTGGGAGACCTTCACTGCCACAGAGAGCAAAGCATCCAGCCACAGATCATTATTCTCAGGCCTTAAAACCTAATGGAACTTGCCCTGTTAAGTTGTGACCTTGTTTTGGACCCATAAGAACTTGATTCCTTCCATCTTCTCCCTTTCAGAATGAGAATGTCTGTTATATGCTTGTCCCACCATTGGATTTTGGAAGCAGACAACTTTTCTTCAGTTTTACATGCCCACAACTAGAAAGGAATTTTGCCCTAGAATAGATCATACCCAGCGTTTCAACCATACTTATACAGATTATTTAAATGGGATTTGGAACTTTTTGAGCTGATGTAGTGTTTATATAAGAATGGGCTAATAATTTCAGGGATGCTAGGGTGGGATCAATGTCTTACGTGTGGAATAGATGTGAATTTGTGGGCTGTGGGGGAGACAGAGGGCACACTGTATATGGTCAAGTAATTTCCACCTCCAAAATTCATGTCTACATGAAACCTAAGAATGTGGCCATTTTTGGAAATACGATTTTTGCAGATATAATTGGTTAACAAAATGAGGCCATATAGGATTAGAGTAGGCCCTAAATCCAGTGAGTGGAGTACTTGCAAGAAGATGTTGTGAAGACAGAGGCAGAATTTGAAGCAGTACATCTAGAAACCAAGGAACACCAACGATTGCCAGTAACCACCAGAAGCTAGAAGAGAAGCATAAGACAGTTTCTCCATCAGTACTTTTAGAAGGAACCAACCTTACCAACAGTTGAATTCCCATTTCTAGCATCCAGAGCTGTGAGAGAATACATTTCTGTTGTCTTAAGCCATCTAGTCCGTGGTACTTTGTAATGACATCCCCAGGAAGCTATTGTTCCCTCTCAAAGAAAATATGCCATATATACACTTTTTATATTCAACTTAATTTTATTGTAATGCTAAAATTTTTGCCGCTGCCGACTACTATTATTGAAAGCAACTAACATTTACTGAACGTTTCTGAATTTCCATTAATAATCCTCACAACTACTGAAACAGGCATTATTATCCCTAGTTTACAGATTTGGATATTCTAATCTGTATTAGGGGGAGGGATCTTACAGTATTAAGCAGAAAAGTCAGTATTTAAATTCATATCTGTTTAAGTCCACTGTTTATAGTCTACTTATTAATTTATAAAGAGAAAAAAATGAATTATTGTAACATATAACAAGACTTTAACTCACACTGAGCAAAGAAAAGAGCACTCATCCTTTATCAGTGTCCAATCTATATGTATTTAATTTTCTTCTCCGACCCTGCAAGATGTTGCCCAATGTGTCATCAATCAGGATGAGCTTACAAATTCATTTAGAAGGGCAAGCACATTCAAGTGTGCCATATAGTCAATTCTTTTTTCAATGAGAGTTCTCTCTGACAACCACAAAGCTTTTATATCTAAGCAAGCCTAATGACAAGACCATTACTTCAAGTATTGACCAGAACTTGCAAACAGAAGAGCAATGGGGAGGTTCTCCTAAAGCTGTTATTCCAAAATGGGAGCAGGTGAATAAGTGCATTACTCTCTTTTAAGTAGAATTTGCCTTTTGCTCTATATTAGTTCATATTTGTGAACTCTAATGAGGCTGATTTATAGCAAAGTTATTCTTACCTTTTAAAAGGTGCATCTGTTCTAGTGATGGTACCAACAATAGTGCTGTGACGTTCATTAAAAGTAAAATAAGAGTGTTTGGGTTGAGAAGAAAGATTGTGTGGCTCACCTCCAGTTTAAGCTGCCTCCAGCACTGGAATTCAGACCTGCTGGATATGTCAGGGGGACAGAGGACTGGAGAGACTTCTGAGGGAGAATTCATTTTAAGGAGTGATGAGGACACCCAAAATAGGGCTCCTCTATTAACAAAACTTTAGCTCTAAGATGGGAGATGTATTAGTTTGCTGACACTGCCATAACCAAGTAACAGACACGGTGGCTTACCCGACAGTAATTTATTTTCTCAAAGCTTTGGTGGCTGAAAATGTGAGATCAGTATGCTGGCAAGGTTACTTTCTTCTAAGGCCTCTCTCCTTGACTTGTAAATGGCCATCTTCTCCCTTTGTCTTCACATGTTGTTCTGTCTGTGTGCAACTGTGTCCAGATTTCCTCTTCCTATAAAGACATCCATCATTTTAGAATAGAGCCCACCCTAGTGACCTCGTTTTACCTTGAGCCTCTTTAAAGGCTTAAGCCTCTTAAACAGTCACATCCGAAGTACTTGGGGTTAGAACTTCAACATATAAATTTTGGGGAGATCCAAGTATAATAGGAGAGATGGTTCTAAGTACACTATTGTACTTGTCAAAAAATCAGTCCCTGACCCAGATGCCCATAGATTTATGTGTAATTCCTTTTGAGGTTTGAGAGATGCAGACTATGAGGCACTACAATAACTCTGTGGTAAAACAGAATAGTAGGAGTGAATGAAGCATTTTTCACTTCTGCATTGACCATAGTGCCTGTGGAGAATGCGCTGGGTTCAGAATGTTAGAGATACTGAAGGAATAAAAAATTTTGCCTGACTGTAGCAAGACTTTGCTTTCAACTTTTGCTCCTCTACCTATTGCTAAACCCAGTGATTTGATGGATAGCTGTTAAACTGGATTCAGTCCTGTGGTCCCTACACATTTTATGATTAACACAACTTCAATTTATTCATACTTTTCAAGAATTTGGACAGTGTAGGGCACCCTGGGTGGTTCAGTCGGTTCAGTGGCCTACTCTTGATTTCAGCTCACTTCGTGATCTCATGGTCCTGAGATTGAGCCCCTCTTCTGGTTCTGCACTGGGCATAGAGGCTGCTTAAGATTCTCTCTCTATTTCTTTCCCTCTTTTCTTCCCCCACTCACATGTGCCCTCTCTCTCTCTCTCTCAAAATAAATAAACTTTAAAGAAAAGAAAAAAGTTTCTGTCTCTCTCCTCTGCCCCTCCCCCACTCACACTCACTCTCTCTTTCTCTCTCGCTCTATCTCTGCCTGCCCCCCCCCAGATAATTTGGACAGTGGAAATTATCTTTAAAAAATGGATTTTGCCTAGCTAATCTCAAATATTCTTATAAAGTACTTAAGCATCTTGCTATCCACAAAAGTCATGGCTGTTTCCATGTTTCTATATTTCAGTAAAATGCTTGAGCTAATAACTCTTTTTTTTTCTTCTTCCACAAAGAACCACATTGGCTCTCTGAGGTATCCATTTCAGCAGGGATAAGTTTCTGGCAGAGGAAGAAGCAACAATAATGCCCAGCAGAAGTGCCAGCAGCAGCAGTAGACATTGGTAAAAGGGATGCCAATGTCTGATGGAGACGGTTCAGCCATGGGGAACAGAGTGTAAGTCAAAGCGTCTTCCTACAGTTTTCAAACAGAGTGGTCTTGACAGCAGACATCCCTGGGAGAAGCTGAATATGGAGATGAAAAAGAGGGCAGAATCCATGTGGCTGGTTACAGGCTTTATCTATGAGTATACAAAGCAGCCTTTGGGAATATAGGATGTTTTAGGGTACTTTGACAGGGACTGAAGTTTCACTGATAACAAAATGAGGGGACAGGTGTATAAATGGGCTATTATGATGTGACCTAGGACAACAACTTTGTATGATTACTCTGGATGATGCTTTCTAGAGTTGTGTTCTAGGGGGATTATTCTGCAGAATTCTACATTGTACCATAGTCTACGTTCATACTATATTCTACAGATATGGTTCTGCCTGGAACAGCGCAACTGCTCATGTACATGAAATGTAAACCAATTTTGAGTCCTAATTTGGGTTGCCTTTAATAAATACCTTAGATGTACTTATTAATTTTTCTGGTTTACAATGCATTTTCACATATATAATTACATTTTTATCTTTTTAGCCTCACAAACTCTACTAGGTAAGCATTATATAATTCATATCCATTGGGAAATTGAAGAGTTATTTTGCTATTTCTACCATAATATATTGCAATAGCACAATTTCTAGCATATAGAAAGTGCTCAATAAATATTTGATAACCAGGCATAATATAAATTCATGCATAATATAAACCTATGAAAAATATATGTTCAAATAGAGATTTAATTATGATAAAATAGATGTTTTACATCTTAATGGATATGATAACTGTATTCATGGTCATCCACACAAGTAAGAAGACTAGAGAGCATCTGTGTTTTTTAATTTCATGAAGATAAAAAAGATCCCCAAGATTTCCAAATTGCACCATACTCAATTGCAAATAAATGATATTGTATTTTATTTTCTTCTAGTAGGACTGACACAGGGGACCAAATTAGAAAATAGCTTTCCCATTTTTTTCTTTTTTTTTAATGTTTATTTATTTTGAGAGAGAGAGAGAGAGAGAGAGCATGTGCGTGTGGGTGGGGGAGGAGCAGAGAGTGGGAGAGAGAGAATCCCAAGCAGGCTCTGCACTCTTAGTGCAAAGCCAGATTCCAGGGCTCAACCTTACAAATCATGAGGTCATGACCTGATCCAAAATCAAGAGTTGGATGCTTAACTGACTGAAGCCATGCAGGTGCCCCTAGCTTTCTCATTTTAAGATGAAAATCCATTCATTCATTCAACAAATATGTATTGAACATTTGCTATGTGTCAAGTGTTATTCTTGATGCTGATGAATTGTCATTGGAAAAAAGATCCCTGTACTTAGAGACTTTAGATTCTGTATTTAATTACTTCCTCTTAGGGTTTGCATTATAGTGATTTCACTTTGGAAATCATCATGTAGTTACTTATATAATTTATAGTTAGAGATAATATATGATTCATACTTGTCTTCTTGCACATGACAGAATTCCAACTCAAAATGACTCTAAAGAAAAAAAAATTATTGGGTACATGGCTGAATACATGAACTCATGTTGAATCAAGAGGTCTCTGGCTTCCCCAGTATTTACTATATTTTCGCTTGCATTGGCCTTGTTTGCTAGAAGCCTATCTACACAGGGGCTTCTAGACCTACAAGCTTACATTCTACCAGATTAGTAATTCAAGGGAACAGAACATCTCTATTCTAACGAAAGTCCCAGAAATTACTATTGCCAGTTATAGTTGGTTTCTATGTCCGTTCATGAATAAATCACTCCCACTGAGGCAATGGCTTCATCTCTTATGCCAATGGAGGGACTTGTCTCCTCTGAAAAACTTAAACTCTTAATAGATTGAAAACAAAATGGTGTGTGTTTTTTTTTTTACTTTTATTTATTTATTTATTTATTTATTTATTTATTTATTTATTTTTTATTTTTTAAAATTTATATCCAAATTAGCATATAGTGCAACAATGATTTCAGGAGTAGATTCCTTAGTGCCCCTTACCCATTTAGCCCATCCCCCTTCCCACAACCCCTCCAGTAACCCTCAGTTTGTTTTCCATATTTATCAGTCTCTTCTGTTTTGTCCCCCTCCCTGTTTTTATATTATTTTTGTTTCCCTTCCATTATGTTCATCTGTTTTGTCTCTTAAAGTCCTCATATGAATGAACTCATATGATTTTTGTCTTTCTCTGACTAATTTCACTTAGCAAAATACCCTCTAGTTCCATCCACATAGTTGCAAATGGCAAGATTTCATTATTTTTGATTGACGAGTAATACTCCATTGTATATATATACCACATCTTCTTTATCCATTCATCCATAAATGGACATTTGGGCTCTTTCCATACTTTGGCTATTGTTGATAGTGCTGCTATTAACATGGGGGTGCATGTGTCCCTTCGAAACACCACACCTGTATCCCGTGGATAAATGCCTAGTAGTGCAATTGCTGGGCCATAGGGTAGTTCTACTTTTAGTGTTTTGAGGAACCTCCATACTGTTTTCCAGAGTGGCTGCACCAGCTTGCATTCCCACCAACAATGCAAAAAAGATCCTCTTTCTCCGCATCCTCGCCAACATCTGTTGTTGCCTGAGTTGTTAACGTTAGCCATTCTGACAGGTGTAAGGTGGTATCTCATTATAGTTTTTTGTATTTCCCTGATGATGAGTGATGTTGAGCATTTTTTCATGTGTCAGTTGGCCATCTGGATGTCTTCTTTGGAGAAGTGTCTATTCATGTCTTTTGCCCATTTTTTCACTGGACTATTTGTTTTTTGGGTGTTGAGTTTGATAAGTTCTTCATAGATTTTAGATACTAACTCTTTACCTGATATGTCATTTGCAAATATCTTCTCCCATTCTGTCAGTTACCTTTTAGTTTTGCTGATTGTTTCCTTCGCTGTGCAGAAGTTATTTTGATGAAGTCACAGTAGTTCATTTTTGCTTTTGTTTCCCTTGCCTTTAGAGATGTGTTGAGTAAGAAGTTGCTGCGGCCGAGATCAAAGAGGTTTTTGCCTGCTTTCTCCTGGAGGATTCTGATGGCTTCATGTCTTACATTATGGTCTTTCATCCATGTTGAGTTTATTTTTGTGTCTGCTGTAAGAAAGTGGTCCAGCATGTTGCTGTCCAGTTATCCCAGCACCACTTGCTGAAGAGACTGTCTTTATTCCATTAGATATTCTTTCCTGCTTTGTCAAAGATTGGTTGGCAATACATTTGTGGGTCCATTTCTGGGTTCTCTATTCTTTTCCATTGATCTGAGTGTCTGTTCTTGTGCCAGTACCACTCTGTCTTGATGATTACAGCTTTGTACTATAGCTTGAAGTCCGGGATTGTGATGCCTCCTGCTTTGGTTTTCTTTTTCAAGATCGATTTGGCTGTTTGGGGTCTTTTCTGGTTCCATACAAATTTTAGGATTATTTGTTCTAGCTCTGTGAAGGATGCTGGTGTTACTTTGATAGGGATTGCATTGAATATGTAGATTGCTTTGGGTAGTATCGACATTTTCACAATATTTGTTCTTCCTTTCCAGGAACATGGAATCGTTTTCCGTTTTTTGTGGCTTCTTCAATTTCTTTCATAAGCTTTCTATAATTTTCAGTGTATAGATTTTTTCACCTCTTTGGTTAGATTTATTCCTAGGTATTTTATGGTTTTTTGTGTGCAACTATAAATGGGCTCGATTCCTTGATTTTTCTTTCTGTCGCTTCATTGTTGGTGTATAGGAATGCAACCAATTTCTGTACATTTATTTTATATCCTGCAACTTTGCTGAATTCATGAATCAATTCTCGTAGTTTTTTGGTGGAATTTTTTGGGTTTTCCATATAAAGTATCATGTCATCTGCAAAGAGTGAAAGTTTGATTTCCTCCTGGCCGATTTGGATGCCTTTTATTTCTTTGTGTTGTCTGATTGCAGAGGCTAAGACTTCCAATACCATGTTGAATAACAGTGGTGAGAGTGGACATCCCTGTCTTGTTCCTGACCTTAGGGGGAAAGGCCTCAATTTTTCCCCATTGAGGATGATATTAGTGTTGGGTCGGTCTATATGGCTTTTACGATCTTGAGATATGCTCCTTCTATCCCTACTTTCTTGACGGTTTTTTCAAGAAAGGATGCTGTATTTTGTCAAATGCTTTCTCTGCATATTTTGAGAAGATCATATGGTTCTTGTCTTTTCTTTTATTGATGTGATGAATCACGTTAATTTTTTTGTGGATATTGAACCAGCCCTGCATCCCAGGTATAAATCCCACTTGGTCATGGTGAATAATTTTTTTAATATATTGTTGGATCCAGTTGGCTAATATCTTATAGAGGATTTTTGCATCCATGTTCATCAGGGAAATTGGTATAAAGTTCTCCTTTTTAGTGGGGTCTCTGTCTGGTTTTGAAATCAAGGTAATGCTAGCTTCATAGTAAGAGTTTGGAAGTTTTCCTTCCATTTCTATTTTTTGGAACAGCTTCAAGAGAATAGGTGTTAACTCTTCCTTAAACGTTTGGTAGAATTCCCCCTAGAAAGCCATCTGGCCCTGGACTATTGTTTTTTTTTTTTTTTTGATTTTTGATTACTAATTTGATTTCCATACTGGTTATGGGCTTGTTCAAATTTTCTGTTTCTTCCTGTTTCAGTTTTGGTAGTGTATATGTTTCTAGGAATTTGTCCATTTCTTCCAGATTGCCGATTTTATTGGCATATAATTGTTCATAATATTTTCTTATTATTGTTTTTATTCCTGTTGTTTTGGTTGTGATCTCTCCTTTCATTCTTGATTTTATTTATTTGGGTCCTTTCCTTTTTCTTCTTGATCAAACTGGCTAGTGGTTTATCTATTTTGTTAATTCTTTCAAAGAACCAGCTTCTGGTTTCATTGGTCTGTTGTTCTGTTTGTTTTGTTCTGTTTTGTTTTGTTTTGTTTTGTTTCTTAGTTTCGATAGCATTAATTTCTGCTCTAATCTTTATTATTTCCTGTCTTCTGCTTGTTTTGGGTTTTATTTGTTTATTTGTTCTTTTTCCAGCATCTTAAGGTGTAAGGTTAGGTTGTGTATCTTCCTTCTTTAGGAAGGCCTGGATTGCTATACACTTTCCTCTTGTGACTGCCTTTGCTGCGTCCCAGAGGTTTTGGGTTGTGGTGGTATCATTTTCATTGACTTCCATATACTTTTTAATTTCCTCTTTAACTTTGGTAGGATGTTCTTCAGTCTCCAAGTATTTGTTACCTTTCTAAATTTTTTCTTATGGTTGATTTCGAGTTTCATAGCGTTGTGGTCTGAAAATATGCACAGTATTATCTTGGTCTTTTTGTACTTACTTAGGGCTGATTTGTGTCCCAGTATGTGGCCTGTTCTGGAGAACGTTCTGTGTGCACTGGAGAAGAATGTATATTCTGCTGCTTTAGGATGAAATGTTCTGAATATATCTGTTAAGTCCATCTGGTCCAGGGTGTCATTCAAAGCCATTGTTTCCTTGTTGATTTTTTGATTAGATGATCTGTCCATTGCATTGCTGTGAGTGTGGTGTTTAAGTATCCTACTATTACAGTATTACTATCAATGAGTTACTTTATGTTTGTGATTAATTGATTTATATATTTGGGTGCCATCATATTTGGCACATAAATGTTTACAATTGTTAGTTCTTCTTGGTGGATAGACCCCTTGATTATGATATAATGCCCTTCTGCATCTCTTGATACAGTCTTTATTTTAAAGTCCAGATTGTCTAATATAAGTATGGCTACTCTGGATTTCTTTTGTTGACCATTAGCATGATAGATGGTTCTCCATCCCCTTATTTTCAATCTGAAGGTGTCTCCAGGTCTCAAGTGGGTCTCTTGTAAACAACATATAGATGGATCTTGTTTTCTTATCCATTCTGTTACCCTATGTCTTTTTATTGGAGCATTGAGTCCATTGATGTTTAGAGTGAGTACTGAAGATATGAATTTATTGCCATTATGATGCTTGTAGAGTTGGGGTTTCTGGTGGTGTTCTTTGGTCCTTTCTAATCTTTGTTGCTTTTGATATCTATATATCTATATATCTATATCTATATATATCTAGATATATATAGATATATATTTTTTTTTTCCCCATTTTTTCTCCCCTAAGAGAGTCACCCTTAAAATTTCTTGCAGGGCTAATTTAGTGGTCACAAACTCCTTTAATTTTTGTTTGGGAAACTTTTTAGCTCTCCTTCTATTTTGAATGACAGCCTTGTTGGATAAAGAATTCTTGGCTGCATATTTTTCTGATTCAGCACATTGGATATATCCTGCCACTCTTTTCTGGCCTGCCAACTTTCTGTGGATAGGTCTGCTGCAAACCTGATCTGTCTTCCCTTGTAGGTTAGGGATTTTTTTTCCCTTGCTGCTTTCATGATTCTCTCCTTGCCTGAGTCTTTTGTGAATTTGATTATGATATGCCTTCTTGATGGCTGGTTTTTGTTGAATCTAATGAGGTCCTCTGTCCTCTGTGTAGGGGTCCTCTGTGCTTCCTGGATTTTGATGTCTATGTCTTTCCTCAGGTTAGGAAAGTTTTCTGCTATGATTTGCTCACAAAACCCTTCTACCCTATTTCTCTCTCTTCCTCTTCTGGGACCCCTATGATTCTGATGCTGTTCCTTTTTAATGAGTTTTGATTTCTCTAATTCTTAAATCATTCTCTTTTGCCTTCATCTGCCTCTTTTTTTTCTGTTTCATTATTCTCTATAAGTTTGTCCTCTATATCGCTGATTCTCTGTTCTGTCTCATCCATCCTTGCCATTGCTACATCCATCCGTGATGGTAGCTCAGTTATAGCATTTTTAATTTCATTCTGACCAGTTTTTACTTCTTTTATCTCTGCAGAAAGGGATTCTAATCTATTTTCTACTCTAGCTAGTATTCTTATTATCTTGATTCTAAATTCTGGTTCAGACATCTTGCTTGTATCTGTGTTGGTTAAATACCTGGCTGTCATTTCCTCGTTCTTTCTTTTGGGGTGAATTCCTTCATTTTGTCATTTTGAAGGGAGAAAAGGAATTAATGAGGTAGAAAAATTGAAATAAAATATTAAAATTAAAAATATTAAAATTAAAAATTAAAAAGACACAGACACACAAAAATCAAATAGATGATGCTAGCCCCTAGGTGTGTTTTTGCCTGGGTGTTGAAAGTGGTTTGACAGACTAGAGAAAAAAAGAGGGGGGGAGAGAAAACAAAAGAAAAAAAAAAGGAAATCGTTAGAGAGGTTGAAAAAAATGAATACACTGAAGTAGACCAAAATGAGATGGTGGGGTAAAATAGAATTTGAAAAAAATATACACAAAGGTAATGAACATAGTAGAAAAAAAAATCAAGACAAATATTTTTAATAAAAATTAAAAATAAAAATGAATTTTTTTCTGTATTCAAGAAAAAGAAATGAAAAAGAGAAAAATATTTTAAAAAAGAAAAAAAGTAAATCATTTGAAAATTTGAAAAACTGAATACACTGTAGTAGACTATAATAAAAATGATGGAAGCAAAATAGAATTTGAAAAAATTTACATAAATGCAAAAAAATATAGTAAAAAAAAGAAAGAAAATTATTTTTAATAGAAATTAAAGTAA
This sequence comes from Panthera uncia, assembly GCF_023721935.1. Taxonomy (NCBI): domain Eukaryota; kingdom Metazoa; phylum Chordata; class Mammalia; order Carnivora; family Felidae; genus Panthera; species Panthera uncia. The sequence goes on along the minus strand of NC_064810.1, from coordinate 97,813,636 downwards.
AAATGAAGTTTTTCTCTTCCTGCATTCAAGGAAAAGAAAAGAAATGAAAAAGAGAAAAAAGAAAAAGAAAGCAAAGAAAAAGGAATCATTTGAAAATTTGAAAAAGTGAATACACTGAAGTAGTCAAAAATAAAATGATGGAAGTAAAATACAATTTGTAAAAATTTACACAAAAGTAAAATATATAGTAATAAAAATTAAAGAAAAAATATTTTTAATAAAAATTGAAACTAAAAATGAAATTTTTTTATCTTTCTGTATTAGAGAAAAAGAAGTGTAAAAGAGAAAAATAAAAGAAAGAAAATTGAATAGATGAACCTACTAACAGATTGAAGTAGGACTGAAATTACGTTTTCCCCTAGAAGTCAGTCTCTGTAGCACTTTATAGTCCATATACTGAGCAGGCGGTGAGACTTGTGTTCTTGAAGAGCGAAGTTGGCGCAGTTGGGCGGGGCTCAGTGTAACAACTCCGACCTCCACTAGATGGCGCTGCTAGCCTACTGGGGTGGATTATTGTTGTGCTCCTGGGTGCATATGAGCATGAGCAGGAAGGGTGAAAATGGCACCGTCCAGCTACCCAGTCTGTTCTCCTGGATCAGCAATGGCGTACTGGTCCTCTGTTCAGCTTTCATCCACTCCCCACTTTTTCACCCTCCGTGACCAGGCCCCAGGCAGTACCTCTCGCCCGAGTTTTGTCTCAGATGCGGCGTTTTCCCCGGCCCCTTACTTCTGAAGGACTGCGGCTTTGACCCGTTCTGCCCCTCTGCAGGAGGGTCTCACCGAGCAATGGCTGAATGCTGGCTGCACCCAGGAATGTTTGCTGGACCCTGCTGCTGCTGGTGCCCTGAGACTGTGGCCGTGCCAGCCCGCCCAAGAAAAAGTTCGCGAGACAGTGTAGCAGCAGCTTTTCAGGGATTATGGAAAATCACAACACGCACCTGGCACCAGGCTTCACCCTTAACGACCTTGTTCCAGCACCAGCGAGTGTGGCCGTTTTCCGGGGTCTGCTGGGACCAGGTGGCTTCAACAGTCTCCACCAAATGTCCTTCCAGCAGTGGAACCGCTTTTCCCTGTGTGGCCTGCGAGAACCTCCTGGACCGCACTCTGTTCCTGGGGATTCGCCCTTCCCACCAGAGCACCGCCAGGTATGGAGCTGCGGAGTTGCAGCCTTTGCTCTCCCCTTGTTTACACTCTTAATGGAATTTAAACCCTCTCCTTTCTCCTTTCTCCCTTTTTAGTTTAGTCCCTGCGGCTGTTTCCAATTTTCCACTTTGTCTCCAGCTGCCTTTGGGAAGGGTGCTTTTCCCGTATTCTCCCTCCCTCCCCAGTCTCTGTCCTTTCTCTGCCCGCAAAGCACCTCCCTTCCTGTGCCTTCTCCCCAAGTTCACCTCTCTGTGCCGTGTACCTGCTGAATTCCGTGGTTCAGGTTGTGCAGATTGTTGTGTTAATCTTCCAATCAGTTTTCTAGGTGTGTAGGATGGTTTAGTGTTGGTCTGGCTGTATTTCATGGGCACGAGACACAAAAAAAACTTCCATGCTGTTCCGCCGTCTTCTAAACCTTTTTTCACAAAATGGTGTTTTGTTACCAAAAAAGTGGAATTTAATGATATAACTGACTTTTTACAGTGAAAATAAGTGACTTTGGAAACAAAGCCAAGTTGTGTCTTAGATTTCTGAGTCCTAGGCCAGAATTTTTCAATTGTACTTCACTGTCAGTTTTTATTATGGAGAGTAAATAAGATCATGAGCTTAATTGTTCTTTGAAAAAGTAATAATGTGCTGAATAAATAGTTGTTATACATGATCCCTAGGCAATAATCTTGAAAGTTCCAGATGTCCTGATTTAATTTGTACATTTAAAGTGTATTCAATCTGAGTGACTGTATTAGTAAAGTTATTTGGAAAATATGCTATAATTAGTGGGTTTGTTATTCAATAGGTCTTGATAATGACTACTCAGAGATTATAATAATCTTCTGGACTAACACATGAAAAGTTATCTCTAAAGTAAAAACTGAGAAGTGTTTGGGCAATGTTTCCCCTCCAGTAGGGCTCCTGGGTTCTCCCATAAGGCTCTTGAAAATGGTTTTTTACTTACTCACTTCACTCAACTCCTTCCAGGCTGAGTACTATCGAACTTCACCACAATGAACTCCTTGGCCTGGTGGCTCTCTTCTCTATTCTCTGACCTACTTTTCTCGTAGGGGAAAGTATTCCTCTTTTATTGCTTGCCTGGGAAGAACCATATATCTTATCTTTTCTAAAAATATATTTTCTTCTTCCTATCTGGCAAGAGACACTTATGGCCTATTAAATCCAGATTTGGAAACATTATAAACCGAAAACCAGTTCTGCTTTCCTTTAGGAGAAGGGAAAGCTTAATAAAAATTTCTGTACAAGTGTGAAGAAATTTTATGGTCCATTCTTTTAACAGAGCAAAGCAAAGAAAATATACAGTTGTGTCATATTAAGATAGTTTGAATCATTTATTATAAAGGCCACAGCTCAGGAATATAGGCACACTAAAATTTAAGTAATGGACTTAGATTGGTTGCTTCCCCAACACCTAAGTTCACATCAATGGGGCATCTCTACAATAATAAATGGTTAAAATTGAAAGAATTGCAAATCTTAGACCTTATTTAAGAAGTCACTGGAGAAACCCAAAGACAATAGGGGAGACAAACACAAATACATCAAAGGAAATTGTAGTCTCCAACACAGCTACAACAAACAATAAACACAGCCTACTGTCTAGCCAGATAAATACAACCTCCCATCAAAAGCCTATTTACCTCAGTAAAAGGCTACCTGAAACATCATGCCAAGATTTAAACAAAAAAATTATAAAGCATACTAAAAGGCAAAAAAAAAAAAAAAAAAAAAAAAAAAACAGTTTTAAGATACAGAACGGTATTAGAATTCCATATATGGCAAAGATTTTGAAATTGTTACCTCTGGAATTTAAAATAACTATGATTAACATGCTAAGCTCTCTAATGGAAAAAGTGGACAGTCTGTAAGAACAGATGGATAACATAAGCAGAGAGATGAAAACTCGATAAGAGAATCAAAAAGAAATTCTAAAAATAAAAACTATAGCAAAAATAGAAAATATTAAATTGTAAAATTTCTAGAAGATAGCATAGGAAAAATCTAGGTGACTAAGAGTTTGGCAATGAGTTTAGGTACAAACAGTAACAAAGGCATAAGCCATAAAAGAAAACCAAGTTGCGCTTTATTAAAATAAGACATTTCCACTCTGTGACAGACACTGTTAAGAAGATATAGACAAGTCACATGCTGGGAAAAATATTTACAAAGCAGATATCTGATAAGAGACTTGCATCCAAAATATAAAAAGAATTCTTAAAGTTCAACAATAAGAAAACAACCCAATTTAAGAAAGGGAAAAAAAAAAAAACAGATCGGAAATAATGAACTGTAATCTTATTGTTTAAATGAGATTTGAAATATGTTTGTACTTCAGCTCACTACTTAATTAGCTGATACATTCCCTAAGAAAGCTATTAAATCTCTCTGGATCTCAATGTCTCTTTTAAAAAGGTGGCCATAGTAACTACCTCAGAAAGTTACTGAGTGAATAGTAACAGATACACATTATATCAGTGTGGTTAATGTTATTATAAACAATGAACCAAACCAAAGAGCAGTAGAGTCAATATTTATTTCCTGAGGACTCAGTTTTGTCATTAGCAAAATAACGGCAAGGAATACATTACTGTCTCTCTAAAAATCTTTATAAATAATATTTAATTTAATTCAGTCTAGTGTTCCCTTGACATATTCATTAGGACCAGAAGCCCCTGAAAAATCTGAAATTGTGTAAAACTGTAATAAAATAGACCCTATAGCATTTGTATGTGCTTCAAGGACTGTTACCTTTAATTACTCTGTTAACAAATACTCTTATATATGTAGGTTTTAAGACTTGACTTGAACACTTTTAATGCGGTAGTTTTTTGGCTAAGAACATTTGAAATTTTCTGCCCCATTCTCTATAATCTTTGGGTGGTTTTAAATTTTGATACATTTAGGGGCGCCTGGGTGTCTCAGTCAGTTAAGCCTCTGAGTTCAGCTCAGGTCATGATCTCACAGCTTGTGAGTAGGAGCCCTGTGTTGGGCCCTGTGCTGATAGTTTGGAGCCTGGAGCCTACTTCAGATTCTGTGTCTCCTCCCTTTCTCTCTGCCACTCCCCTGCTCGTGTTCTGCCTGTCTCTGTCTCTCAAAAATAAATAAACATTGAAAAAATGTTTTAAATTTTGGTAGATTTATACAAACTTATAATGAAAGCAACATCAAATTCAGATTCTACAATAAGAAAACCAAGATTGATAACTATATTGATAATCTATAGCAAATTACCCTAAAACTTTGTAGCATAAGCCAACCAATGTTTATTAAATTACAGTTTCTGTGGGTCAGGTATCTGGATGTGGCTAGTTTGAGAGCCCAGCTCAAAGTCTATCATAAGGATGTTCTCAAGCTGTCAGCTCTGTCTGTGATTTTATCTGAAAGATCCATCACAGGGAGGGAACTCTGCCTCCAAGCTCACTCATGTGGTTATTGGTAGGACTTGATCCCTCATTCCATAGGCTTAGCTACAGGGTTGTCATGGTGGCTAACTTTCTCTAGGTAAACAATCCAGGAGAAAATGTGAGAGAATATGTCTAAGACAGAAACCAGTCTTTTTATAAGCTAATCTTAGAAGTGACATTCCATTCTATACAAGTGAATTGGTAAGTCAAGGCTACACACAAAAAGAAGGAATTACACAGGGCATGGACACTAAGAAGCAGAGATTATTGGGCATCATCTTAGAAGCTCTTTACCCTAGTGCTTTCCATATTCTCCTAGATGAGACTTAAAATAACATCATAATAAGTCACATTAGGAAATTGTGGATGTCCTAATTAGACAAAATAAGAATATGAACATCATAAACTCTTTAAAATATTATATCCAAGTTTACTGAAAGGTTTATAGAGGCGAGTAAAAATTATTAGGGAAATTTCTTATCCTTGGATTCCCCTGGAACAGTATTAGGGTCACCTAGATGTCTATAGTCTATACTTTGAGAACTTTTAATTCTCATAATTTTAAAATTATGAATACTTGAAGATTAATGCTGCTATTGTAATGTTAGTTAGAGTGGTTTTATTAAAGTAGTCAGTGACAAAGAAGCTCAGAGCATCGGACAACAAATGTGGACATTCACAAAACAAATGTAACACATCACATTGGTCCAGCTTAATTTTTTATGTTTTGGGAGCGATCATAGAATTAGTGCCAATTCAGGACTGTCTTAAGCCTGGAATTCTTGCTTGAGGAATTGGGGAAAGTGTGCAAGTATCTTAACTCTACGATGGTTTGAATGTGTACTTTATCTTCATTCTCTCATTCAAAGGGGAACAATCAAGAAAGATTTAGACCAAGCTACTTAACTTAATAAACATGAAGGTTTTTGTTTTCAATGTTTATTAAAGTTTTTGCAATTTGTGGTAAACCATAAATTTGTAGATATAATCTCCAGAGCCATAAGGATATTTTCATTGGTTTTGGTCTTTATTCTGATTTAGTGGGCTCTGGGTGAATCACCAAAATTGTTCAGTATGTTATAGCTCCCATAGGAGGAAATTCTATCCTGTTGACTAAAATGTAAATTAATTCACTTGAGTCATGGGTTGTTCACTTGTAGTGCAGTGCATCTAAATCTGCATTATAATGGATACCCTTTTTATTTATGGATAATAAGAAAAGATAATTTACTTTTCCTCATATCATGTTTCATGTATTTACCTTGATCCTTTTGATTTGATACATTTGAAAAGTATAGCTATATAGTTTAAACTATTATGAGATTTTTTTCCAATTCACCTGCTTATACTCAACCAGCATTTAAAAAAATTTTTTTTAATGTTTATTTATTTTTGAAGGTGAGAAGGACAGAGCATGAGCAGGGGAGGGGCAGAGAGAGAGGGAGACAGAATCAGAAGCAGGCTCCAGGCTCTGAGCTGTCGGCACAGAGTCCGACGTCGGACTCGAACTCATGAAGAGTCATGAGATCATGACCTGAGCCGAAGTTGGACACTTAACCAACTGAGCCACCCAGGTGCCCCCCCACCAGCATTTTTATGTTTACATGTCTTTTTAAAATTTAGGAGCAAATCACTATCAATGATCTATTAAATATGGAGTAGACAAGCTTCTATGTTGTGTGAAATCATATTACAAGAGAATATATGAAATAAATGACTAGAATTTTCCGAGAGAAAACTAAAGGGAAATATCAGAATTTTACTTAAAAATATTGAAATATTTGAGATTTTGTGCTATTACAGAGATCATATGTGAAACCAACAGTGGTAATTAAAAGATATAGTGTGGGTTCTTCAAGTAAACATTATAGTGATGGATGTATGTAAAAAAATTGTAATCAGCTTATGTTGCAAAAAACACTTTTTATGTGCCTTATGTATCAACTAATTTAATTCTCACAAGTCTAGAAGTTAAGTATTTTTTAATCTCTGATTTTTAAATGAATACATTAAGATACAGAAAGAATTACTAATTTCCCAAAATCAAATAGCTATGGAAATGGTGGAGCCAGACTTCACCATCAGGCAATCTGATCTCAGAGTCTTTGAGCTTAAGCTTCATGCTATTTTTTAAGGAAAAATTTCCTGGAAGTGACAGTGAAACACTAAGAAAATATAAAAATTGTCTCCTTGTCTATAGATACATCAAGTATGGGAACATGAATATCCTCCTTCTCTTAAGAAAGCTTCAAGGAGGGAAGAAAAAAAAAGTCAGGTCTTAGTCTCAGGAACGACAGGAAAGGTGAATTCTGTGGAGTATCAGGTTGAAGGAAGATCTCTGTATAATGAACAGGGGTTTTAGAGATCACCGTGAAGGTGTTGGGGGGAAGCACAGACCAGTGTAGGTATAAGAATATCAGTTATGGAGGCTCCTGGATGGCTCATTTGGTTAAACATTCAACTTTGCTCAGGTCATGACCCCATGGTTCATGTGTTCAAGCCCTGCATTGGGCTCTGTGCTGTTAGCTCAGAGCCTGGAGCCTGCTTCGCATTCTGTGTCTTCCTCTCTTTCTGCCCCTCCCCTGCTCACAGTCTGTTTCTCTCTGTCACTCTCAAAAATAAATAAACATTAAAAAAAAAAAAAATAAGGGGGCACCTGGGTGGCTCAGTCAGCTAAGTGTCCGACTTCAGCTCAGGTCATGATCTCTCAGTCTATGAATTCGAGCCCCGTGTTGGGCTCTGTGCTGACAGCTCAGAGCCTGGAGCCTTCTTCGGATTCTCTCTCTCTCTCTCTCTCTCTCTCTCTCTCTCTCTCCCTCTGCCCCTCCCCACTCGCACTCTATCTCTCTCTCTCAAAAATAAACAAACATTTAAAAAATAAAATAAAATAAAATAAAATAAAATAAAAATAAGACTATCAATTATGCAGGATTTACAGGGATGTAAAGCATGGTATTAGTAACTGGCTTGGTAGTCTCAGGTTGAGTGAAATCTGCTGACACCTAGCAGCATACAGCACTTGCTTAGGATCCTGAGTAGAATATTGAAGAGCTGGATTGTTGTGCCTGAGAAGTCCCTCCTCTGATGACAGGGGAGTACCCCTTTTGGATAAATCAACAATGGCTAGTACACAGTTGTATATTCTATTTCTAATGGTTGTTTGTTATTTGATTTTATTATGTTTATCTTTGAAAGTGCTGCCTTGATATATTCCTCATTATATAGAAAATTAAATAAAGATAATATATAAAGACAGTATAATTACAAGGATACAAATAATGCACATATGCCCACTATTCAAAAGTTAAGAAAAAGTTTTATGTTTACTTCAGATTATTTGCTCTCTTGTTTGAAAGAAATAATGATTTACAGATGAAGCTATAATCATCTATGTTCTCCTTGTTTGTCTTTTTTTTTTTTTTCCCATCTCCAGCTGAAACTACTGTTGGTTTTTTTCTTATTTGATTTCAATCCAAACTCTTTTCACAGTAATTCTACATAAGGGTACTATATACTTCATGAAAAAAACACTAAGTAGTTGATTAAAATATCTGCATATTTTATGTGTACTTTTAGTTTATATCAAATAGAAAAATTAATTGGATAAGTACTGTAATAAATCATGGTTAAAACTGTCAAGTGAAAGAGCTCTAGTGAGAAAATTATAAAATATCATTGAAAATCATAAAACAGGGTTCGAATAAATGAAAAGATACTCATGTTTGTGAATATTAAGGCTCAATACTGAAAGCATTAATTTTCCTAAATTAAAATATGATAATATAATTACAGTCCAAATTACAATAGCTATTTTGGAGGATGAATCTTGATAAATTGATTCTAAAATCCATACAAAAGTGTAAAATTCATAATTGCCCAATAAAATTCTGAAAAAAGAAAAGATACTGAAGACAGTGAGATGTTCTCATAATAAATCATGAGTAGGCAATTTTCCTCTTTGGTAAACATTGCCAGTTGTTTTTCAAAGAAATATATGGCTACTTGGTAAAAAAAAAAAAAAAAAAAAAATCAGTGAGATATATAATCTGTATATATCTTAGAAAACTTAAGATAAAGAATGGTATCTAGGCCAGATACAGAACTGAAATCATAAGGAAAAATTAATATATTTGATAAGATATTAAACATTTTTATAACAAAGTATTACATATGCAAAGGTAAATAAAAGGAAAGCTTGAAATAACCTATTTTCCACAGATCTAATAGAGAAAATATTAGTGTCAATAACATTAAAAATAATAAAAAAGAAGGAAATGAGTGAGAAACATGTATGGATATTTCAAAGATAATAAAATACAAATGTCTGATAAACATATGAAGAACTGCCTAACCCAGTAGTGATCAGACAGATGAAATTACAACAGCAAAATACAATTTTACACCCATGACATAGGCAAAAAAAAAAAAAAAAAAAAAAAAGTTAAAGATCTAACAATATGAACTATTTATGAATAAAGAAGTGGAAAATCTTAAACACTGCTGATCACAGTATAAATCATAACAACAACTTTGGAAAGCAACTGACAATTTTTAACAATATTGAAAATAAGCACACTTTATATACTCAGATATTTTACTTTTTGTATCTGATCTAGAGAAACTCCTCACTTGTGTACAGAGAGAATGTTTAACAGTATTATTTCCTGCTTTCTCAGTGTTCTACTGGGGCATAGGTGCTTAGTTTCTCCAGCACCACACAGGGTTTGATAGAATCAAGATTACTGCTACTTGTATCTAAACTTAAAACCCCATGGGCCCAGATCTATTGACAGTCTATGGTGTGTGTATCTTTAAAAAATTTGAAGCTATTGTTGGCTCTGCAAACTGTGGATTTACAGTGCTATTTTATGTGGAAATTCAAGCAATCAAAATTTACTTTATTTTAATGAGATAAGCATGCTTTAAACTATTTGATCTTTAGAACAGACATAGCCAGCCCCTTGTCATAGTAATAAGACTTTTAACAAATAGCATTTATTCAGAGATTACAGGAAATATGTTGGACATTATTTCTCTTTATGAATGATAAGTGAGTTTGCATGTAACAGAAACCTTGATTAATGTTAGTTTAAGCAGAAAGACATTTTGTTATGTGATATCAAGGAATTCAGAGATAGCCAGTTTGTACGATTGATACAATGAGTGAATAGTCATGGACAACATTATCTCCAAACCTCTTAGATTTTTCTTCTGCTTGTCCCCTTGTCACAAGATGGTTCTTTTCAATCTACATTTCAGGGGAGAAATAGGAATAATGGGCAGTAGGCAAAAGGATGGCAATGCCAGTTGATTATTTCTCATTTTATCTGGAAACCAAAAGTTTTCCTAGAAACCCCACCCAGTTTATTTCTGCCTAGATCTCATTGGTACTAACTGGATTATATGGCTGATCAAAGGAAACAATATCACCACAACTAGGCTAAACCAATCAGCCATCCCTTAGGGAAATCCTCAAGATTAAGAGATCTCCAATATAACCTGAACAAAGTGGAGTTTTCATATAAAAGACAAGAGGACAGTGAACAGTGTTAAGTGCATACCTTTTTCTCAGTGCCTCATAACTTTTGCACTTTATACCATAACAGTTTATCTGCTGGACTTTGCCCTAGGTGTTTGAAAATTTATTGAAACAGAAACGATGTATTAGTTTGTATGGACCTAATATATAGAACAGTTCCCACCCCCCAAAACAGTAGGAATTCAATTAATATTTTTAAATTAATGAATGCATTAATGATAAAGAAATAATTCTTATATCAAGCACATGTTCAACCAGATGGTATCTAAGTTTTCTTTCAACTCTAAATTTCCTTTATTCTGGTAAGATTATTTTATTTTCAAGATTGTAAATAAAATTCTGATAAAAACATTATTTCCATGTATTTTGATTTTTCTAACTTCTGATCTAGAGGAAAATACAGCAAATATTTATAAACAATGAATTTTAATGAAAACATTGAGTTTGCTAATCAGGCCATTTCTGAAATGATTGCATATTCAGTATCATATCTTCTTTGTAAATAACAACAACAAAATTTACTTACCACTGTTTTTTCTTTGGAACAATAGATATCAGTAGTTTATGTACAGAGCGCTTGTCCTTTCTTGTTTAAGAAAACAATCTGTTAATGGGGCGCCTGGGTAGCTCAGTCGGTTAAGCGGCCGACTTCGGCTCAGGTCATGATCTCACAGTCCATGAGTTCGAGCCCCGCGTCGGGCTCTGTGCTGACAGCTCAGAGCCTGGAGCTTGTTTCAGATTCTGTGTCTCCCTCTCTCTGACCCTCCCCTGTTCATGCTCTGTCTCTCCCTGTCTCAAAAATAAATAAAACGTTAAAAAAAAAATTAAAAAAAAAAGAAAACAATCTGTTAATAGTGCTGCAAGTTATTAATTCATAAAGAATCTCTTTTTGTGTTTAACATTATATGCATCATACATAATAAATAAAGCAAGAGTAGAGAATTTATAAATGGAGGGAGACATACATAATTATTATCAAATGATTATTCACAAAAAGACAAAATCAGGAGGATAGCAAAAACAAACAAACAAACAAACAAACAAAAAAACAGAAGCCATGAAGAATGAAAGAAAAATGAGACCACAAAAAGATCTTTTCTAGGGTTGTTAACCTTCCTATTAATTTATGACTCTACTTTTAAAGCTAACTTTGGATGACTACAGAAAAATTATCTTAATAATAATAAGATAATAAGTTTCATTAAGCTAGGCTATTTCTTTAAATTGTTTTATTTATTATGGTTTGTGCAACCTGTCTACTGCAGATTAAATGTAAAATTTAATTAAAATTAAACTTAAAATTTAATGTAAAGCAGAAGTATTGTTTTTTTGTTTTTTTTTTAAATCTCTCACTGAATTTTATTTATAAATCATATAGGTCTCCTTAAATGCAGAGTCCATTCTTTTCAGTCCTGGAAAAAAAAAGAGAGAAAAAAGAAGTTAGACTAGAGATAAAGTTAAGAAATGTGTTGACATTTGTTTTTCAGAATTTATGAGTTCTCTAATATCCAAAACTGTTTTGTTTACTAAGCCCTTTATAGTTTTCTCTTCCTTTAATACTATCCCGTCAACTCCATCAAACATGAATATTTTTCTACAAATCTTAGTACCATATAGCACCCTAAGAAATACAGTGTAAATCCATAGTTAACCCCAAAGTGGGCTTCATTTCCCACATTACTTCTATAGTTCCCCCAAAGTCACTTCAAATTAAAAAAAAAAAAAAAAAATTCTTAACATGGGCATTTAACGTTTTTTTCAATGTACAATATGTATAATACAATATTTTTAAATAAAATTTTAAGCTTATTTATTTATTTATTTTTATTTTGAGAGACACAGAAAGAGAAAGAGCAGGGAGGAGCAGAGACGGAGAGGGAGAGAGAATCCCAAGCTGACTCCATGCTGTTGGTACAGAGCCCTATGTGGGACTCCAACTCACCAACTGTGAGATCATGACCTGAGCTGAAACCAAGAGTTGGCTACTTAACCAACTGAGCCACCAAGGCACCCCTAAAACAGTCTTTTTTAAAACTTTACCATCTAATTAATAACAGTGATGTTACTATGCAAAGGAGTCATGACAAGTTACCCAGTTTTCCCATGCAGTGATTTTCAAAGAGTGACTTTTAGACCAGCAGAATAACATCACCTGGAGGCGTGTCAGAAATGCAAATTATTGACTTGCCTCTCCCTAACCTACTGACTTAGAACCTCTGGGAATGAGGCCCAGGATCCTGTGTTTTAATAAGCCTTCTAGATAATTCTGATGCAAGTTAAAATTTGAAAAACATTGCCTCTAATGCTGCATCCATAGAAATTTTGGAATCTTGCCTGATATTGATAACAGCACATAGGAAAATAATCCAGTTTTGTATATTGATTTTTTCTTTTTACATATAGGATCAATTACAGTTCCTAACCACAGTGGAATTTTGTGCTTAGTCTTACAATTTTGGAGTGAACTGGAGTAGAAACTTCAACATCAGGTGACAGTGGAAAAATGTTTTTAAAAAAGTGCTGTGATTATAAATCCCAGAGGATATATTTTGATGGCTTATAAAAAAAATTTTTTTAATGTTTTTTTTTTTTTTTTTTTTTTTTGAGAGAGAAAGAGACAGAGCACAAGGGGGGGAGGGGCAGAGAGAGAGAGGGAGACACAGAATCCGAACCAGGCTCCAGGCTTTGAGCTGTCAGCACAGAGCCCGATGTGGGGCTCGAACTCACAAACCACGAGATCATGACCTGAGCCGAAGTCAGACGCTCAACCAACTGAGCCATGCAGACGCCCCTTGATGGCTTATAATATGTATGACATTTTACTATGAGGTATCCAGTTAAAGGTGTTCAATAATATGGGAATTTTCCATCAGTGTCTACTCTGCCTAACTTGCTGCCTTTGAATGTAGGGGAAAAACAAAACAAAACACTCCATAAGTACCCATGTTAATAGTGGCTAATGCCCTCTGGCAATTTATTGATGCCTCTAAAAAAAAAATCTACAATATTTTTGGAAATATTGCTTTGGAAAGGTTGAATTTAGATAAAGTGATATTCTGTTTTGTTTTGGACTATGCTACTATTTTCTTTTAGAAGAGTAAAACAATTTACTCTAGTCAAGGATTCAAAAATTACCAGCAATTGGAGAAGTCTAACCTGATTTGAGACTTGCTATTTTTAAATTATGTTTTGGCATAATGTTTTCATAATTAACTGAATCCTCTTATAAATTACTTAAGAATTCTAGGATTTACTACCTATAAATATTTGAGTTTCTAACATAATTTTTAAAGTTTTGAATGCTGCTTTCTCACTCCCAACCAGAGAAATGATTGCAGTTGATTCCACTGTTATCATAAAAATAGCAATACCACCCAACTGGACTTGTTTTGTAAGAGAGATGACTTTGGGTATAATTTTAGGTAATAATTGTTCCCATAATTAGAAAAATAATTTTAACCATAATTAAATAAACAAACGCAATTAAGTAATAAAAAAATTGGTGATCACACAAAGAATATTGAATGCAGTTAAATCTCAGAATTAAGTAATGATGAAAACCCAACTGTGGCAATAGCTTACAGAGCAGATAGGATTTTGAAAACTCTTTGTTTTTTATGTTTATTTATTTTTGAGAGAGAGAGAGAGAGAGAGAGAGAGAGAGAGAATATGAGAGGGGGAGGGGCAGAGAAAGAGGGAGACACAGAATCCAAAGAAGGCTCCAGGTTCTGAGCTGTCAGCACAGAGCCCGACACAGGGTTCAAATTCATGAACTGAGGTCATGACATGAGCTGAAGTCGGACGCTTAATTGACTGAGCCACCCAGGTGCCCCAGATTTCAAAGCTCTTAAAATTACTATAAAATAGCTCATGGAAAACACATATTTTCCATAGGTGCATTAAGGACTGTCTTTAAATGTTTAAATGGTAGGATGGAAGCATGAGACAGGGAGAGAAGAGAAGGAAAAGGGAGAGGTGTGAAAAAGAAGGAGGGAGATTATAAAGCAAAGTTTAACTGATAATTGGAACATTTGAATATAATATTATTGAATAGAGAGTCTAAATTATATAAACCAATCCATTTATCAAGAAAAATACCTCCAAGGGGCACCTGGGTGGCTCAGTCGGTTGAGCGTCTGACTTTGGCTCAGGTCATGATCTCACGGTTTGTGAGTTCGAGCCCCACGTCTGGCTCCGTGCTGACAGCTCAGAGCCTGGAGCCTGCTTTGGATTCTGTGTCTCCCTCTCTCTCTGCCCCTCCCCCACTTGTGCTCTGTCTCTCAAAAATGCATAAATGTAAAAAAAATTTTAAAATAAAAAAGAGAAATACCTCCGAGCTACAGGAAAAAGAGTGTCTTAGTAAATATGCCAATGCCAGGGTTGTCTATATCCTGCAGGATTTGAGAGAGGAAATTAAGGGCTCACAATACATGCATTGTCAGAATCAGAATGTTCTTTGTAGTGAGTGATTTTACATCATATGTTCTAAATTTATCTAGAAGTAGCATTGGCATTGAGTGTTAATTGTCACTGAAAAGTATACTTTCACTAAAGGAAAAGGGAAAACTGAAAAAACAAACCTTAAACTATTCTCAGAGAGGACAAGTGAACTCTTGTACAATAAATGTATTTATAAGGTGATGTTACGGTTATTCAAAACTCTTTAAGAGATCATTTGTTTAGGTTCCTCATGTAAACATAGACTTTTTGTATATGTATGACTTTAAAAAATCTATTTCAAACTTCAGAATAATGTGTGATACCTTAAGTAACAATAGTATGGAATGTCTCATTCGCATACAATCTAGGACAATCCTTTGCACAAAGAAATTCTCCAGTTATTTGTTGAACAGAATTTTCAAAAAAACAACAATACATTTATAAAATGCATTTATATAAATAAAATGTCACTAAGTAAAGTATGTATGTATATATATATGTATATATATATATATATATATATATATGTATATGTATATGTCTTTCTTTAGAATGAACATATCTTAAAAGGTAAAAATAAAGTTAGAAAAGAAATCACAAACTAGCACCAAATAGATCTTAGAAAGGTGTGTGTGTGTGTGTATGTGTGTGTGTGTAAACACACACGCACACACACATGCAGGTGTGTGTGGCAAATCTTTTTAAAGTCATCTGCATGAGTTCTTAACATTTATTCTCTGGCAAGAACCATATGTAGCCCAAGGGTGTTGTAAGGGTAAATATAAATCAAAAAAAATTCCCTGGTACAAAAGGAGAGACTCTTTTTCCCACCCTTTTCTTTCAGAGCACTTCATTAAAAAAATTTATAATTGCAAATTCTTTCTCTGTCCCTTGGAGATGTATATATAATCTTTTTGAAATCTAAATAAGCCTCTTGTCAGCTTTACAAACCAGAAATGTTTTTCTCAAGGTCCTAGGAGCCATCTCTTTGAAATGTGATCATCGAGTATCTCTTAATTTCTATGGGAGGGTAGGAGCCTAACTCCAGTGAGCTCCTTGCTCCAAAATTACCTCCTGCCATAAAGATACGAGTTTATTTTTCCTTTGTATAAAACCAATTAGGTAACACAGATCATCATCCCATTTACAGTTGAATTTAGGGTGAAGTGTGCATGGCAAGTGGTGCTGTTAATTCATCTTACTTGAGGACCAGTGATTGTTTATTTTGAAGCCATGTATGCAGTGGGATGTCTCTGCTTGGCTATACAAAGGGTGAGATTTCTTTCTGACATCACAATGTCTTAGTCTATTGTCTGTGAGCATTAAGCTTATCCAAAAAAAGAAAAGAAAAGAAAAGAGAAAGAAAGAAAACAAGACTGTTTTTTTCTCTTCTACCTCTGTGGAGCATTTTTCTGGGATTGGGAAGAAATGTTGTCTTTAGTTACATTTCCTCAACAGGGTGTAACAGAGGATTTGACATAATACTTAATAATTGGTTGAAACTATTAATACAGAGAAAGCAACTCAACCAATATTTAAAGAAAAATATTTTCTTCTGCATACTTGTATTTACATGTTTTTCTGTTAAGTATTAACTTTTAATCTTTTCATTTAATATCAAATTCAATTCAGGATTAAGGGTGAAAAAACAAAACAGCAATATATGGGAGAACTTCTGCTCAGGGTAAGGTGCTTAGAGGATAAAAATAAAGTGATGGAAACAAAAGTACCATTCGAATTGTGAACCATTGAGGAAATGCCTAAAAGGTAATGGAAAAGTTGGTAAATAAAGCAGCAAGGGTTTAGAACCATTAGATACAACAGACTATTCATGGTACTGGAATTATTAAAACTTATTCTGGAAGAAAGAAACTCATAAATGTAAAATAAGGGCAAAGGGGCCAAAGGATAATGGGCTAGTAAAATAAATAGTGCAAGCAAAAATAGAACAAAATGAATGAATCGAGCAGGAAATTTTCTGAGGACACTGAACTTGCGTAAAAAAATGTGAACAAGAGTAGATGGTTGCATAGCTGAACAGAATTACATATGTACAGATAGTATAATGGTTAAGATTGATCAATAAAATTAGTGTTCACCAATTATTACACATTCTGAATTTTCCTACATTTATTTAATATACTGATGTGAGGCATAGGAAAAGCTAATTGTTAGCAAATATGAAATATGAAAAAATGCACTTTATTTTCACAAATTTTCTTGAGTACCTATAGATGGTGAAGTATTACAGAAGATAAAATGATAATCTCTGCCTTTAAGTATAATAATCTATATAAGATAGGCCTTACTCAGCTAGATTTTCATTCAGAATTTATTAATGGCTTTTGCTAGAAGAAGAAACTATTGTGATCCATGGCCATCACCGTGTAATTTTGGAAAATTTTCATACCAGTGCAACTAAAGGCATAACGTAGCAATACATCCTAATAACAAAGTCACAGTCACTAACAAGAACAATCCTCAAGTTAAAAAACTATAAGTAGACCCATAATTTTAAGCAAATCTACTCCTTTATGAGATCTTAAAGATGAATCACCTCAGAAATAAAGATTGATAAGCTATGGTAACTTAAATAGATTATTAATAAGCCAATATGAACAAAATATTTTGTTTCATGTGTTAAAATATTTTATCTGTGATTATTCCTTCTTTCAATGATATTTAATAAGTCAGCTTTACATAAGAGATTAAACCATATGTTAAAGAATTTTGATCCTGTTTTCTATAAAAAAAGCATATGCAGTGTTGAAGGTACATGCATTCAAGGTGCATGTCATGTATTTCTGAATGGAATGGGGGAGAGCATTACAGACAAATAGTTAGGAAAAGAGGTTACATACATTTTGTAGACAAGATACAAAATATGTGGAGTTTTCTACTTTACAAAGTATTCCAATATCCATATCTCCTAGGGTAAAATGGACCTTGTGCTGCCATCAGATTAGGTAATTACAGGAAATAATTCTGCAATATTCTATTGCATATACCCGATAAATCTCCATCTCCCTTCACTTGATTACAGAGACCATGCTGGTATCACTTCTGAATTAATTCATTAAATGATGAAGGAATAAGAATATCATACCAGATTTTTTGAACACCATATATGATGTTATAGCTATCAATTAACATGTTATGGAATACTACTGGTTTTTAAACAATTAATTTATGCCCGGTATCCCTGAAGCATTTGATTGTCTCCCATCCTCCTGACATGGTCACGACTGTATGTGGAGCATGGCCAACATGTGCTTACAAAACATAATCAAAAATATTTCCACAAAATATATTGATCACTGTAATTACAGCGTTCTTTCCAGTGACCAGAATATTTACTCCAAAGGACAGGAATCTTCAGCAAATGCAGAAGGAGTTAGGAAAGGTCCTTAGCTAGTGCCAGATCAAAAAAAAGAACAACTGAGGAAACTGAAAAACTGAGCTCTGTATCTTTTTTGTTTTTTTTTTTTTTTTTTTCCCCCTTAGCATTCAGGCTTTTGTGAAACCATACTCCTTGCTTCAGAAAATTATTGAATCTTATCAGTCATTATAGAGTATAAAGTTCTAAGGTGACTAATCTTCTCTCCTTTTTCTTTTAGTTCACCTCATTATTTGCCTTCCCAAATTGAACTATTTGGTAAAAAAGGCTATGACAGACATTGGAAATTTCCAGAGAGGAATAAACTAAAATCCAAGCCCTATGGGAAAAAAAAAAAAAAATTAACCAAGAGCCCATAAAAACATTTCTGAAGTAGCAAATTAGGACAGAAGCTTGTTTCTCATCAGAAATAAGTGATTTCTTCCAAGTTTGTTTTACATATGGATCGAATTCTATCAATTGTTTATACTAGGAGAGAAGTGTTACAGATTTATTCTGAAAACTACATACTCTAAGAGATTTGTTTCTTCCTACAGAAAAAGAAGAAAGATTGCAGTTATAGGACTTTCCACATGAAAATTAAGGCTTCATTACTGTCCCCTTGTTTGGAGTAGATGATTAATTAAAAAAAAAAATTTAATGTTTATTTTTGAGAGAGAGACAGAGCTCAAACAGGGGAGGGGCAGAGAGAGAGGGAGACACAGAATCTGAAACAGGCTCCAGGCTCTGAACTGTCAGCACAGAGCCTGACATGGGGCTTGAACTCAGGAACAGTGAGATCATGACCTGACCCAAAGTCAGATGCTCAACCGACTGAGCCACCCAAGCGCCCCTAGATCATTAACTTTCTTGAAGCTCAAGTGCTGAATCTAAAATAAATGGGAATATTATTATATACTTTCTGAAATTGTATGAGAAATTAAATTAGGTAATATGTATAAAATAATAAGCATGGAACAAAAGAGTGGCTACTCAATGAATACTAATTCTCTAGTCTGATAAATGAAACAATCCGGGGAGTGTATCATTAATTCATATACAGTTTCATTTATGAATCACAAACCCAACTTGTCAGTTTAACTGGCATCTATAGAATACATATCCAAGAAGGCAAACTTACAATAGGTGTATATGATGGTGGTCTTGGAATTGTTTATTCCAAGCGTCTTTGGAATTGTTTATCATGAAAATCCATGCCTTCTGAATGTTGTTGAAAACGGTTAAATAGTTATTCATTATTTCACAGGGATTACAAAAAAAGGAATAAAACAAATATACAAGTAGAAAACAAGATATCATATTGTTCATATTCTAAAAAAATTTACTACATTTTTTGAGATTTTCCTAAAGGCGATTTTGGAGTTAAAATTTTAACACGAATGACTACAAAGGAAACTTCGTAGTTACAGATCTTAAACTTAACTTAGAGATCTTAAACCAACGATGAGTGAAAACGTCCATTCATATCCAGTCCATCGTTATGCTTCATCTTTTATCTCTATGATGTTGCTTAACTGAAAGTATACAATTTCCTAAATCTGCAAAGATATCATCAATGTAATATTAATCTGTATATTTCATGCATGTCTTGCCTGAGCACTCGATCCCCCAAAATTCTCCCTTCACTGGTGAGATAAAATCATTTTCATCTCCAGTCTCAAAGAGACTGTTACAGGGGTGCCTGGATAGCTCAGTTAGTTAGGCGACTGACTTCGGCTCAGGTCATGATCTTGATCTTGCAGTTTGTGAGTTCGAGCCTCGTGTCGGACTCTGTGCTGAAAGCTCAGAGCCTGGAGCCTGCTTTGGATTCTGTGTCTCCCCTTCTCTCTCTGCCCCTTCCCCTGCTCACACTCTGTGTCTCTCAATAATAAATAAATGTTAAAAAATTTTATAAAAAAAAAAAGAGAGAGAGAGAGAGAGAGAGAGACTGTTACAGAGTCTCCGGCTACTCTACAATTACTTTGTTGAGGAAAGATAACAAAGGATTAAAAGTGTACTTACCTGCCAATTACATACAATTGTATGTACATACATGCATACAGTTACATACCTACATGCTGTGAAATTGATCTACCAATCTGTGAATTTAAAGAATCCTTTAGTATTTTATATACCTTTAAAATATCTTAAGCCAAAACTTCCAGAGCAAATACTTTGTAAACCACTCCATCATAGTTCTCCTGTCTCCCACCAACTAGGCTAAATACCCACTGACCCACAGTCTCATGGCAGTCTTTACACTGAACATAAACTTTGACTTTAACTATTGTTTAGTTATTATGAAACTCGAACAGAAAGGAACCTTAGAGCTTAGCTTGATTTCTATATCCATAACATTTAGCCATGATTTTTGTCAGTGTAAAGATAATCATCTGCTGCAGCTGAGGTCTGAGTTTTCTTTTTTCTGTATATCACGACAAAATGCTTAAATCTTTTGTTTTGTTTTCTCTTGTATCCATTTCTGCATGCTGTCCCTGTACCTCTAATAACAGTCACCTATTTTAAAATGAGTACTCAGTGTACTTTTGACATAATTGAGCAGCAGTCTAGTCTGATGGGAACGATTTGCTGTGCTGGTTAATGATAGGATCACATGGGGTTATTTTAAACTGGGTGAAAACAAAGTCTGGAAATTCAGATTTTAGTCCTCTCTGTTGTTCTCCATCCCTTTTTGCACTTCTAAAAATGTATATATAAAGCCATTCGATGGCCTTATTACAAATTTTAAAAAGTATTTTATTAAGCTTTACTGAAGTCATTGACTTTTTCTTTATTTTCCCTTTTAAAGATAAAACACCTGAATTTAGATGGTTTGGGAAGACAAAAAGGTGACTTAAACAATTTGATTTCTTTCTTTCTTTCTTTCTTTCTTTCTTTCTTTCTTATTTTCTTTCTTTCTCATAAGTAAATGTGATGCACAATGACATATAATTAGTTATCAATCCTGGATGACAGATTAATTTCTATTCTTTTCCATACCTTTTCCTGTTCCTTAAACTGGAAAAAACTTTTAGTGACAGATCTTGCTTTATCAGTTAAATTTTAGGACAATTGATGTTGTTCTTTATTTTTTTTTTAATTTTTAAAGTATTTTCAACATCAATACACATGATATATTTGTTTCTTTTGATTTTCCAGAGATTGGTGTGTTTCTTACAATAACATTTGGAAAAATAATCTCTCAGTATGTTTATATTGAACAACCTAAGACATTGTTTGTGACATGACTTGTTATGACACAATAATGATTCACACAGAAGATTTATTATAAGACATCCAAATCATCACACTCCTTTAGTTAGAAAAAAATTATATTTAAAGAAACTCTGAAATATCCCATTCCTATAAGTGTATGTGATAAAATAGGTATACTTAAAAAAGCTTAACTTGCTCTCAGTAGCCCCAGGACATAGGAGCAGGGCTGCTATAATTTTGGGTCTATCAATTTAGCCAAGTCTTTTAAAAGCTTGATTTGGCATCAGTTTTTTTTTTCTTTGTTTTGTTTTGTTTTTCATTTTTTGTTTTTTTCCAGATACAAAGTAACTGGGATATAATTGTTTTTGAGGTCACTTCCAAAATGATCATTCTGTGTTTCTCTAATTTGTACATTTAAAAAGTATGATTAAATAAATCACTTTATATCTGGTAATAATCATGGCAAGATTTAGGTAATCTCCTTTAGCTTGAGGTTGCTAAATATTTTACTTAATGATTTCAAATCCAAGATATGAAAGATATTTTCCAAGATATTTTATCATCTACCCAAATTAGGGATGCTTTCCCTTTCTAGGCTGAACAGCTTTTTAACTTCTTTTTTTTTTTTTTTTTTTAATCACATTGAGATACAGATTTCAATGGGTAAAGAAAATGGTCAGAGTTTTACATTTCTTTTAAGTCTCTATGCATTAAATTCTCAAATAACTCAAACATATCCTGAGGTCCTATGAATTAAACTCAAAGTGACTCTTTTAAGTCCCTATGCATTAAAGCTCAAACAACTCAAAGGTACCAAGACATCTTTAGACCAGAGTTGGCATTGTTTGCCTATTGAAGACAAAGGACAGAGGACTGCTTTTAGGACACTGGCGGATATCCACAGGAAATTCCTGGGCTATAGGCCTTGCAAGGAGAAAGGTGTTCTAATCATTTCTCCTCTAACATTTCCTATTTTCTGACATGTGTGGTAAAATTGATAAATGTCACTCATAATGTAATTATATTAAACCCCTGACCATGGCAGAGACTAATTAGAGCTAGTTTACAGACATCTCTAAATAGGACAAGAAATCAAATTAGAATTGGAATTAGTTACTGATTCATTCTCAATGCAAACAATTAAGATATATTGTTTAAATTATGATTTCATACATCATGGATTTAACCTACCTTGGTTAAGAATACTTGTTACATTATTATTATTTTTATTCCCATTGTAAAGAAAAATCAGCAAATGGCTGACATTAATAGGATTTCTGGTCTTATATCTGCAGCACACCCCTGAGGGTACTTTATTACATATTATCACAAATAAAATATAAGAAATTTATTGATCCTCCCAAGGTTCAATTTATTTATGCTATGGCAAAGATTCTTATAGTCACAAAATGATGAAGCTAAGAGGCAAAGGAGATTTCTGAAAGTATTAAAAATATGAAAAAGTTTTAAAAACCATTGGCAGTGATAAGTAGTGAAAGTGACACTAAGAAAACCAAACAAAGCAAAGGAAGGAAATCTTGGGACTTAAAAAAATCTTGGGATTTACTTGGGAAATAAAAATTATAGGAAGAAATATAATTGGATGACAAAATATAGAAGTCCAGACTCAAGTACTAATAGTTCCTAAAGGAGGCAAGTCCTCAATGCTCATAAATGTACATGAACATTAATGAAAAACAAATAATAAACATTAGTTGATAATTGAAGTAAAAATCAAAATCAAATCAAATCTATGTGAAAAAAGAAAATTTAAAAACAATGTCCCCAATAGAAAAAAAAAAAAAAGTCATCTGAAGACCAAAATGCCGACACAACTAACAAAAATAAACTTACAAAAGCTGGATTCTTAAAAACATTTTAAATTCAAATATAGCCTCTAAGCTTCTGAGGAAAATAATGTAGGTTAATTACTGAGACAGAAATCCTATAAGTGCCTGAATTAAAATAAAACAAAACAAAATACTTAAATACCAGAAAACTAAAGGAGCAATATCTGTAGAAACTTTTGATAGTAAGTATGAAACTTCCAAAAGTTTATATTGTGTCACTTTATGTTAAAGAGTAAATGAAAAAGATAATCACCTACTAAACATTTGAATATAAGCATGTAAATGACTTCCTATAATGATATTACTTAAACATACAGTTGCAGTTATTCAAAATTGAGGAAGCCAGAGGTCAAATGTCTGGAGATAGATAATTGTGTGTTCCTAAATGACTAAGTC
Source organism: Panthera uncia (assembly GCF_023721935.1). Classification (NCBI taxonomy): domain Eukaryota; kingdom Metazoa; phylum Chordata; class Mammalia; order Carnivora; family Felidae; genus Panthera; species Panthera uncia. The sequence goes on along the minus strand of NC_064810.1, from coordinate 97,790,260 downwards.
AATATCATAAATTTTCTTCTTTCAATGTATTTGCCATTTCTGCATTAAGAGTTGGAGTCTGGGTGTGTGTCCCTTTCCCATGAACCAGAGCAGATCTTTGTGACTGTCACAACTGTTCCAGGTTAAATTGTGTTCCCTTCTCCCTACCGCCCCCACCCCCTCAAAGATATCTTAAAGTCTTAACTCCCAGTACTTCAGAAGGTAACCAGATTTAAAAGAGAATCATTGTAGGGATGCCTGGGTGGCTCAGTCGGTTAAGCATGTGACTTCGGCTCAGGTCATGATCTTGCAGTTCATGGGTTTGAGGCCCGTGTTGGCCTCTGTGTTGCCAGCTCTGAGCCTGGAGCCTACTTCAGGTTCTGGGTCTCCCTCTCTCTCTGCTCTCCCCTGCTCATGTTTTTTCTTTCTCAATAAATGAATAAACATTAAAAAATAATTAAAACAGAATCATTGTGAATGTAATTGGTTAAGATGAGATCCTACTAGAGTAGTGTGGGCCCCTAATCCAATGTGACTAGTGTCCTTATAAAAAGGTTCCCATATGAAAGCAGAGACACACGAGGAAAATACCATGTAAAGATAGAGCATTGAAGAGATGCATCTGTAAATCAAGGAACATCACAGAGTATGAGAAAACCAACACAAGCTAGGAAGAGACAAGGAAGGATTTAGGATTCAGAGGAAGGATATCACTGCTCACATCTTGATTTTGGACTTCTGGCCTGCAGAACTGTAAGACAACACATTTCCATTGTTTGAAACTACCTAGTTAGTGGTACTTTGATATGGTAGCCCTAAGAAACTAATATAATGACCAACAAATTATGGCAGAAATGATGCCATATGCTTATTCAATTAGGACAGACTATAGATTTTCTACCTGGATCAAGACCCTAGAAAAAGTGTCTATAGAATGCTGAGCTGGCATGCAAAAAGTTTAGGACTCTAAATCTAACATGCTAAGGAGACCACATTCTTTGTTTTCTTTGTTATGCAGAAAGCTTTTTAGTTTGATGAAGTCTTACTAGCTTGTTTTGCCTTTGTGGCCTGTGCTTTGGTGTCATATCCAACAAATTAGTGCCAAACCCAATGATGTCAAGAAGCTTTTCTTCTGTGTTCTCTTTTAAGAGTTTTACAGTTGTAGGTCTTATATTCAAGTTTTTAATCCATTTTCAATTGATTTTTCTGATGGTATAAGACAAAGGGCCAATTTTTTATTTGTTTTTTGGCCTGTGACTATTCTTTTTTTTTCCAGCACCATTTATTGAAGAGACTCTCCACTCCCCATTGTTTATTCTTGGTATCTTTATTTGGTTCTCTATTCTATTCCATTTGTCAAGACATACAAATGATCAACAGGTATATGAAAACATAGTCACATCACTAATCATCAAGGAAATGAAAATTGAAACCACTATAAAATATCACTTCATATCTGTTTAGAATGATGATTATTTTTTAAAAAAAGATAAACAAAGTTGGTAAGGATGTAAAGAAATCAGAACCCTTATATACTGATGGTGTCAATGTAAAACTATGGAAATGTAAATCTATGAGACAATGTAAATCTATAGAACTACCATATGATCAGCAATCCCACTACTGGGTATATATCTGAAAGACTTGAAATTAAGATTTTGAAGAGATATCTGCACTTCCATGTTCCTCACAGCATTTTTCACAAAAGCCAAGATAAGCAAACAACTAAAATGTCTAGTAGATGGATGGAGAAAGAAAATGTGGTATGTACATAAAGTGAAATATTATTCAACTTAAAAAAGAAGGGAATCCTGTCATATGATACAATGTGGATGACCCTTGAGGACTTAACACTAAGTGAACTAAGCCAGTCACAGAAGAATACATACCTTATGATACCACCTATATGAGGTATCTAAAATAGTTAAACTCAGAATCAGAGAGTAGAATGGTGGTTGCCAGGGTCTGGGGCAAGGGGAAATGAGAGTTGCTACTCAATGGGCATAAAGTCTCAATTATGCAAGGTGAATAAATTCAAGAGAGTTACTGTACAACATAGTATCTGTAGTTAACAATATATTGTGCGCATAGAAAATGTTAAGAAAGTGTATCTCATGTTACATGTTCTTACCACAAAAAAGTGGGGAGTACAAGAAAACTTTGGAGGTGATGGATATTTATCACCTTTATTGTTGTTATAGTTTCACATGTGTATGCATATGACCAAACTTCTCAAATTGCATAAATTAGATATTTGCAGTTTTTTGCCACATAATTATACCTTAATAAAGCCCCCCTTTTTAAAAAGAATGTTCCAGTTTTGCTGTTGCATGAAATTTCCCCCTTTTTATGTAGGTAGAAATTGTGGACAGATGAGTGGCTACTTCCTTAGAAGTGTGACTAGACTCTATTATTTTAGCTAGGAGATGGGCAATATATTATCTATCAAATTCTTAGCTGTTTTTTTAACAGAAATTTCAAGGCTAAATCTAAAATTCTTGTGGAAATATAAACAGTCAAGATGATCTTAATGAAAAAGAACAAAGCTGAAGGTATCATGCCTTTCTATAAACCTACAGCAATTATGACAGTGTGATATTGACATAAAAATAGACAAAAGGACCAATGGAACACGAATCAAGACTCAGACCCACACACATGAGGTCACCTGATTTATGACATAGATATAATGTCATAACATAGTGAATCGCATACATCTGAATTGCATTGGGAGTAGAATGACCTTTTAAAAAATGGTCCTGTATTATTTGGACATCAGTACAGAACAAAATAAATTTTATTCTACCTCATTCTGTATAACATATTAATTCCAAATGATTTGCTTCTAAATAAAAAAGTTGAGACAATAAATGTCCTAGAAGAAAACATATGACAATATCTAGAGTAGACAAAATACATCTAGTGGGACATGAAAAATAATAATCATAAAGTAAAAATATCATAAGTTGAGTTGCACTAAGATTACAATTTTCTGGGGGCACCTAGGTGGCCCAGTCAGTTAAGCGTCCAACGTTGGGTCAGGTCATGATCTCACAGTTCATGAGTTTGAGCCCCTCATCAGGCCCTGTGCTGTCAGCTCAGAGCCTGAAGCCTGCTTCAGATTCTGTGTCTTCCTCCCTCTCTGCCCTTCCCCCACTCACACTCTGTCTCTGTCTCTCAAAAACAAATAGACGTTAAAAAAAATTAAAAGATTACACTTTTCTGGTCATCAAAAACCACTATTTAGAAAGTGAAAAGACAAGCCACACATTAACAGAAAATATTTGCCATGCATATGTCCAACAATGGATTTATATCCAGCATATATATAACTCTCATATATTTGTAAGGAAAAATGGCCAAACCAATAAAAAAAAAATCTGCAGAAGTCTTAAATGTATTCTTCAGAAAGAAAAAACCCAAATGTCCATTCAACATATGAAAAAAGCACTTCATTTAATTACTGACAGGAAAGTGCAAAAGAAAAAACACAAGAAACATGTCAGAGCTACCAGAACTGTTAATTAGACCAAGAATTCCAAATGTTGTGTAGCAACTGTAACACTCACAAACTTTTGAGAGAATAAATTGGCGCAACCACTGTGGAAAACTAACGTATCTACTAAAACATGTCATTGACCTAGTAATTCCACCCTGATGTGTATACCCAACAGATGTGCATTTAGCTACATAAGTCATATATCAAAATGTTTATAACAACAAATAAAATAAAAGCAAATCTAACATCAGTCAGTGGTAAAATGGATTAACTATTGTTGGTATATTCAGTTGAATACTGTAAGGCAATGGTTCTTATCTGGAGCCAATTTATTTTCAGTGTGTTTGACAATGTCTAGAGACATTTTCAGTAGTCACACCTAGGGGAGTCCTACTGACATCTCATCCTTAGATGTCAGGGATGCTCTTAAATATCCTGCCCTGCACAGGACAGTCCCCGCTAACAAAGTGTTATCTGGCCCACACTGTGAGCAGTGCAAGATTGAGAAAGCTTGCTATGGAACTATTGAGTAAACTAAACTACTCATAACCACATGGACAAAGGAAATGAGACAGGAGTTTTATACTGACTGATATCATTTACAAAAACTTCAAGATCAAAATAATCAAATCCATTATTATGTTAGAACTTAGCTTAATGGTTATTTTTGATGGGGAACAGTGATTAGAAGGGCCAGGAAGACAATCAACAATAATGGTAATTGTTGTAACCAGTATGGGTATTGGTTACACTTTTTCCCATTGAAAATTAATTTAGCTGTATACTTTCATTTCTATAGTTTTTTACTTCTCTATTTTTAGTGAAAAATTTATTAAAAATTTATTAGATTAGGTACTCCTCCTCTTAACGCCCTTCTGGCTGCACTCCATCAAGGGTAAAGTCATTTCCGATTCAATAGATCTTGTTGCTAGGAACTATAAAGAATATAAATTCTTTTCACTTTGTTGGCAGAGTGATTCAGGTCTCTCTAATCACTACACCCAAACTTAGCTCCAAATCAACTTTTACATATCAAAGGGAAGGACCTGTCTTCACTTAACATCACAAAAGGCCAGACTTAGAGAGTTTTTAAAGGATACTCACTTTATTTTTATAAGGCAATTATGCTTCCACATAGTAATTTGGAGGGTTTGTGCGTGTGTGTGTGTGTGTGTGTGTGTGTGTGTTAGATATACAAATTAACCATTACTTTCAAATATATGGAGTTACTCCAAGTAACATGGAGTTTTTAAACTTTGCTGAACAAATCTAGTCTAAGCAAAATGCAATTATTTCAGGGAAGTGGAAGATGTTTAAATAATCATTATTGTATCCCTGAATATAGATATAAATTTAATCCCATTTGATATGGTAGACATTGGAGGCAAAAACATTGTACATGCATATTCATAAATTCTAAAATTTATTTTACTTTAAATACAGTCCCCCAAATACAATATAGCCCTTAGTATCATGCTAAAGAAAAATCATTACACATATTCAAAACTTACCTTTAAGTAATCATTAATTCCAGCCAGAAAGTAAGTCTTTAACAGACTTTAGGGCAAAATATACATAGGATGTGATATTTTTTAAAACCTATGAAGATTAACAGAACAAAATTAGATCATATTTTTCAGTTAGTTTAGGTATCATTTTATATTTATAACACAGTACTGTGTGCAATAACATGGCATTTGTATTATTTAATAAGTAAAAGGTGATCTCTGATTCTTTACATTCATCTCTATAATACAGACCAATGGCCTCATCCCTGAAGCACCACCTGGACAGTGTCCAATGCCAAATCAATTAAACCTGCTAATAAACCAATACCAGGTTACCTTTCACTTCGAGGCAAAGAAAGGAAAACACTGATCAACTGTGTGGATAGTTTCCTTTATAAATCCATGCTCTCTAACCTCTAATTGATGATGTAAAATTTTGAGCAGAAATCTGTTTAAAGATACTTTTTCTAAAAGGAAAGGACTCAGTACATATTGTAACCAATATTTTCCTCCCCTTCTAGGTTCTTAAATGAAATAAAGTTTGCAATGTAGAAAGCATCAGGTGGAAAACAAACTTATTAAATTCACCAAAGCTGGTTTCTCAAAATGAGAGTACTAGTTTCTTTTCAGGTGTGAGGGCGACCAAACTGGTTTCATAATTTCTGAGAGAAAGGAAGTCACGTTTTATCAAAAACAAATTGTCCGGGTGCCTGGTTGACTCAGGAGATGGAGTGTTGTTACTCTTGAACTCAGGGTGGTGAGTTCAGGCCCCATGTTGGGCCTGGAGCCTAGTTAAAACAAACAAACAAACAACAAACAAACAAACAAACAAGAAAAAAACCCATTCCCTGTAGGGGTGTAAAGAAAGGAAGCACATGGCTGACCTCACTGCTCAGATCTGAGGAAAGGGATTTCTAAGAAGTTTGGCCAATATCATTTTATGAGCTGCAATACATACTGAGCAAGCATGCATGCTGACCTACATTGCAAATGCAGGAATGGCACTGAGACTGGAGACAGATTGTTTGAATGGCCAGGAAGAGAAGCAGACTTCAGTTCCTAGTTCATGAGAGGTAAAAAGACAGACCCATTCAAGTCCATAGCACCTTAAATATGGAAAACTCTCTATGCAAAAAAACAAAACAAAAAAGCCACTCATGATAGCATTTTTATAAGAGATAGGTCACGTGTGTCTCAGACTTACAGGCCAACGAAATCTTGATTGCTGCCCGTGTTCTTCCTCTTAGTAAATAGCAGCACCAGTCATTCACTTGGTAAAGTCAAAATCTTATAGTAATGTTTGACTTTTCCTCTTATGCTCTTCTAGTCTATCAGCAAAGCTGGTCACTTTTAACTTTAAGTAGATTGTAAACATCATCGCTTCTCTCCTTTTCTCCACTGATCTAAGTCAGGTCTCTCTGATCTCGCTCCATTGCATGTGGAATATAGTCAATGCTCAGTGAAGAAGTGATGTTTTACTTGAAGAGTTGCTTGCAACGTATGTATACATGTATTCATAGGAAGGTCATGTAAAGATGCTTCTGTTTTATTTTAGTATAAAAGTAATTTAAAAGGGGTTGCCCATTGCTTAATGAACTTATCCAGCATGATCTGTATACTCTTCCTCTCTGCACAACTCTTCCTATGAAGAAATTTTGCTTATCCTTCATGGTTAATTCAAAATGTTCTCTTCTCGGGGTGCCTGGGTAGCTCAGTTGGTTGAGCGACCGACTTTGGCTTAGGTCATGATCTTACAGTTTGTGAGTTCGAGCCCCGTGTCGGGCTCTGTGCTGACAGCTCAGAGCCTGGAGCCTGCTTCTGATTCTGTGTCTCCCTCTCTCTCTGCCCCTGTCCCACTCATGCTGTGTCTCTCTCTGTCTCAGAAATAAACATAAAAAAATTTTTTTTAATAATTCTCTTCTCTAGGAATTTTCTCTCCTTTCCCCAAAGAAGTGCTACTTCTTGTGCCTTTAAATCTCCACATGTACATTCAGCTCTCTCTCTGTGGAGCTTAAAACAGTTTTTCCCTGACATTTGAGTTATTGTTCTGAATACGTTTCTTTCCCCTATCAGATTATAAACTCCTTGAAGACATCTCCTTTTAAATATAAAGACACATCAGGATAGGCTATTGTTATATTAGAATGCCCTCCTTCCCCATCCCTCAGCGAGTTAATGTGTTTATAATGTGACTTGTTTAAACAAAACAATCATAAAACACATATAGAGCATATATCATATTTGAATCCCCTATATAGCTTTAATTGGTAAGTATTTTATGTAAGTGAATGAAAAGGTAAACACATGAATGAAAGAATTAAACATTCAATGAAGAGTAAAACATTTCTAGTTGGGTGAACTATAAAACAGTAAAATAGGAGTGTTTCTATTTTATGGTGATACATTTTAAATTTTCATATATGTGTAAACAGAAATGTGAGAAGATTAAGCTTCATATACTAATATGGTAAATGATTTATTACCTGTGCATGCTATAATTGGTTTGTTTAAAGAAACCACATTATAATGACATTAACTCACTTCAGGGTGTTTAATGTAACAATACCACACCCTGCTGTGTCTTATTACTTAAATGGAGTTGCAATTTGGTTTTCCTGCTGACTATTCAATTGTATTTCCTAGACGAAGACAGATAGTAACTTACATCAAATTATTCTTGTTTCTCTAAGGAGAACATTCATCAATACCATGTGATCTGAGGCCAGGTACCTCTTTTTCCCCAATCACACTGCATTTAAACAAGAGCAAAGATATCTGGCACCTCCAAATATTGGCTCAGTTCAGTTTAGCACACATGAGACAGCTCTGATGCCGTGTACTATGCATGTTATTGTGTGAGATCTTGAGTAGACAATCTAGTTTGGCAGCTTACTTTGCCTAACACTTTTCATAATAGATAGGATGCAGGACAGATAGTATTAATGACAATATATAGCTTTAGACACTAAATTCTAGAGATCCAGGATTCCATCAATGGTGGCTTAACAATTAACTCTGTGCATTTTGCAATATACAATTTCATGCTCCAAAATTTAAAAATTATGCCTGATTTCCTAGTTATCTCAATAACTAAGATGAGTTCCACATGTGAATAAAGTGTCCAACACCCTATCTTAATCCCATATATTTATTTTTGACCATAACTTAATGCCATCTCCTAAATCTTGTTATCACTCTGAATGACAGAATCTCTGAATTCAAAAGTTTGAAACTGTATGTATGTACAAGCTCTTTCCATATGAGTCTCTTAGGCCATTAGTTCTACTCTGGCCGATGAAGCATTCAACACCCTATACTCTCCCTATCTTTCAGCCATCTCTGAAAGCTTCTCTTGTTTCCTTACAAAATGATGCCGTATAACAACTCACTTTAATCACTCTCAGGCCAAAAGCATGAATCCATTTTCCCTCATGCAGCATCATGCTTGCTGTACCTTCTGCACAACAGTCCTGGATATGCTCAATGTAAGGGGGAACCATGTGGGTTGATTCACTTCAAACTCATGATCTGGATCCTCGCTTGGCCCTCATTGTTGCCATATGCACTTCATTATAAGCCTAGGGATACCTCTGTGACACTCCCCTTAGTATTTGTTCCAAACTCACCATTACTCCCAGGTTCCCTCCTCTTCCCCTTTTACTCTTTCAAGGAGATGACTTGGTGATTTGAGTTCCAACAAAACAGGGAGGCCAAAACTTGAGCTCTTCCTTATTTCTCCAGCCCTGTGCCTGCACGTTTATTTGCATTCCCAATCAGTCTTATGATAATTTTTTCTCATTTAAGTAAATCATTTCTTTCCAACTGGCTGAAAATAAAGTGTTTACTTGTCAGTTGATTTTATCCTCTTGTGTTTCCTAGAAAACTTTGGCCCATCCATTATCTCTGAAGACCTACATCTTCAAATGCACCTTCCACATATATTCATATGTATATACAGCATATCAGCATTTTCACATTTTCAAGGATTTGTATTGTTTGTTTAATTTTTTTAATGTTTATTTTTGAAAGAGATAGAGCGTGGGTCAGGGAGGGGCAAAGAGAGGGGGAGACACAGAATCTGAAGCAGGCTCCAGGCCCAAGCTGTCAGCATAGAGCCTGACGTGGGGCTCCAACTCAAGGACTGCGAGATCACGGCCTGGGCCAAAGCCAGATGCTTAACTGACAGAGCCACCCAGGTGCCCCTCACAGACCTTTAGTGTTAAAAAAAAAACCCACAGAAACCTCCTTTAACTTTTAACCTGTGCTTTTTTTCCCCATCATTCTCCTTTACTCTCCTCTGTCCTCTTCCCTTCTCCATTCCACTGACCCTTGGAAACAGCTATTCATCCCAATTATTTCTCTAAGGAAGCTTCATTTCGAAGTCTATTTTGTCTCTCATTTCATTGCGGTTGTGTTTGTTGCCATTCCCTGAGTATGGCCAAATCTTGTTCCTTCTGCTACTACAGTGGGACCCTGTCTCCTTAAGCTTAGGTGTGCTGCCCCTTGCCATTGAAATGCATTGGAGTTGTCAGTGCCGTCCTATCCCCTAGGATCCCTTGCCTTTTTAGTGCACAAAGACTCATGTGTTTTCACTGCCAAAATCCAGATCTGTGACTCCCTTTGGGCTGCTGGAGCCCAAAAAGCCTGGAATTTTATCTCACCACAATGGAAACCCTGAAATAGCAACTGACAAGTAGCAGTGTATAATAACGCAGGTTTTGTGACTCTGGTCAGGATAAATTTCAGGTTTGACTTGCTTAGTCTCCAGAGGTACCTTGGTGATGGAGCCAAAATCTCAGGACACATTAATATTGCAACGTTTCTTGGCTTCCTTTCCTTTTAGCCCCACTTTCCCACTCTCCTCCTGGTTTTAATTGTGAACACTTACTACTTAGATTACTGTCATAGGAGCCATTAGCTCAGGGCCTACTTCTGGGGAACCCAAACTAAAGTAAAATATGTGTGGAAGTGACGTGTGTCATATTTAGGCTTAAAGAGCCCATGTGTGATTTGCCACCTTCTTTTTTCCTCTACCCTGACAACTGGCAGTATTCCAGATACTGGCTGCTGTGCTGGCCTAGGGCCTAGAGTTAGGAAAATGTGGAGCAGAGCCCGCAGTTAACTCATGACGGACATGTAGCATGAAAGAAAAATGAAACCTTCGGCATTTAAAGCAGCTGAATTATCCCATTATTTGTCACTACAGCACAAGCAAGCCCATCCCTATGCTATGGGAATGAGTTCACATCTCTCTCATATCAATTTATATATTATCAGGATGGGCCAAGATATGCGATGGTGATAAAATTCCCAAATCCCAATGGCTTATAATGAAAAAGAATCACTTTTCCTTTAATCAGGTTTCCTTACTGCTGGACCCACCCAGATGAAAGAGTACACCATGAAACTTGCTGGTTGCTGTGCTGGAGGGTGGGAGCTCTGGATGTTAGAGTGACACCTTCAATCCTGAAGGGATACATGTGACTTCCCCTCACAACTCATTGACCAAATCTAGTCAGACGTGACCACAAGGGGGCTGGGAAAGTGCAACCTCACCATGATTCTCTGGGGCTGAGAGGTGGAAAGATTCAAAGAATAGCACTAATTACTGGTACAGTTTTCAACTCATTGACATCTGGCTTCTATCCAAACTATACCCAGGCTTTGTTGTCACCAATGACAAATTAAGTTAACACATTTTCAATTTATATTTCTTGACGTTTCTGTAGCATTTCAAATTGTTGAATAGTTTATTCTTTATTAAATTCTGTGCATTTTAGCCTTTTTCATTAAAGATGCTTTTTATTATAAGTAATGAAAAAAATATTACAGAGTAGTTTAAAGAGTGACATGGACTGTTTCTGGTGCAGGTAAAAAAAAAAAAAAAAAAAAAAAATCTGAAAATTCTCCTACCACTAAATGCCTAGAAAGACTGGATGCAGACAGTAAAAAAAACAAAACAAAACAAAAAAACCCTTTTTTTCGAAGTGGATAATTGAGTCAAAAAAAGGAAAGGAAAACAGAATATTTTTGTGAATTTAGCATAGGTGTATTTCCCTAAGCAAAATACAAAACAGAAACCATAAAAGGAATGTTACAATCAATTGAACATATTAACGTTTAGGTATTTAGTATTAATTGATATGGAAACATTTTAAAAATAAGACAAATCATGTATTTGTCAACCATATATTGCATAAAGTATTTGTGTCAAGAGTATGTGGAAAGCTCCAGTAACTAAGAAAGAAAAAGACCCACAAAGAACCAATTACAAAAGGGACAAAGTATATACATTTTTTAAATGTTTATTTATTTTTGAGAGAGAAAGAGTGAGAGAGAGATGCAGAGTGCAAGCAGGGTAGGGGCAGAGAGAGAAGGAGACACAGATCTGAAGCAAGCTCCAGGCTCTGAGCTGTCAGCACAGAGCCCGATGTGGGGCTCAAATTCATGAACCATGGGCCAAAGTCGGCTGCTTAACAGACTGAGCCACCCAGGCATAGCTAGAAAAGGAGAAAAGGGACAAAGTATACAAATAAGCCTCAGATAATGGAATTGGTATGCAAAATATACATATAAAAGTAGGTTGAATATGTACAACCTCATGAGCAATCAAGGAGAGGCAAATTATTACCATAGAAAAATGTGATTTTATGGCTATAAAAATGGGGAAATGCAGTTAAATGAAATAAATTCAAATGCTAGTAAAATAAGAATTCATATACTTTGCTAGAAAAAACACTAATATAATTTTTGGAAGGGAATTTTGCAACATCTAACAAATTTCAAGTCGCATATTCTTCATTTCCCAGTAATCCCAGGTCTAGAGAGACTCTCTCATATAGAGACCATTAGAAAAATGTCTATTGCAGCACTGTTTGTAATAGAGTTAAATGTGAAAAAAACCCTAAATATTTTTTAGTAGGTGACTGTATAAATTAACTATGGCTTATTCATATAATGAAATGTTAGATAGCAAGTAAATTATATGAACTAGATTGTCCAATGTCAACATCAACATGGCTATAACATATATATGGTGTTGAGGGGGAAAAGCAATAGCATATATAATTTATGAATTATTAATCGGACACTTGTCAATAAATAATTACAAACTTCAGGGTAATGGTTGCTTCTGAGGTTGGGCAAGGAGTGCATGAAGAAGGGTGGTTGGCCCTCTCTAAGATGGTCCCTGATGATTCTCCCCTAATATTCATGTCCTTATATAATCAGTCTCCTTTAGTATGGGCTGGACCTAGTGCCTTACTCTGAATGAACCAGACATGGCAAAAGTAATGAATTATCACTTCAAATTAATAATAAAAAGATAGTGGCTTCCATCCTGAGTTTTCTCTCTTGCTTGAGGAAACTAGCCATAATGCTATGAGCTTCCCTATGGAGGAGCCCATATGGCAAGGAACTGAGGGAGGCCTTTGGTCAGCAGCCAATGAAGAACTGAGTCTCTTGTTCAAAAACCTATGAGAAACTGAAACCTGACAACAGCATATGAGTGATCTTAAAAGATGATTCTTCCCCAGTCAAGCCATCAGATGAGATTGAAGCCCTGGCTGACTTCTTGATTACAGCCTTGTGAGACACCTTCAAGCAGAGGCATGTAGCTAAGGCACATCTATATTCCTGCCCCATGGATACCATGAAATAATAATTGCCTATTGTTTTAAGCTATTAATGGGTTTGGCATAGTTTGTTAAATATCAAAAGGTAACTAATACAGGAGGAATAGAACAATAACTGAAAATTTCTGGCAGCCAGGCAAAGTTAGCAGGTTTGCACCAGGGTTCTTGTTCCATTGCTGTGTTCTCAGCCTGACTTTTCCATATTCTGTGATTTTATCTTCATGCTGATAGCAAAAGGGCTGTGGCAGCCATGTGCCTTAACTTCACTCAAAACTAGCCATTACTGTCCAGAAAATATAATGGAAGCCACATTTATAATTTAAATTTTTCTAGAAGCCAAGTTTAAAAAGTAAATAGATTCAGGTAAAATTCTTTTTAATACAATATTTTATTTAACCCAATATATTCAAAATATTCTTGTTCCAACATATAATCTACCTAAATAAATTACTGAGATATTTTACATTGCCTTTTTCATGATAAATCTTGGAAACCCGATTTACATTGAACATCTCAACTTGGACACTAAGTTTTCCTCAGAAGCTTTTAATGTATACTGTGTAAAATGTACAGTTGAGAAAATTCATTCAGATTTCAAAGTTTTTTTCAAATATATTTAAAATTTTTCCAGTGATGAAATTGAGTGTCAGTGTTAAGTAAAATTAAAAATTCCATATCTTAGTTGTATTAGTCACATTTCAATAGGCAAAAGTGGCCAATGGCTACCATATTGGACAGCCTGGCTCCAAAGGGTATTTCTTGTGAGACCGAAGTTTTCCTCCACCTACCAATAATTACCCTTTGTAATGTTTTGGCTAGTTTGGATTATATGTCCCTTTCTAAACCAATCCCTATAAAAGGGGGTAATACTACACTTTAGAAAATATGTTCTCAACTTTATAGATTACATTTATCTAGAAAGTTTTTTTTTTTTTTAAATGCCTGCATCTCATTCTCACATTTAGAAGTTTTGACTGGATTTAATTGGTACTTAGTCTCACATTGTTTTTTTTTTGTTTTTTTTTTTTTAAGAACTCCCAAGGGAAGAATAATTAAAAATATAGGAAGTTCTATGTTCCTATTTACCAAGTAAAACATAATATCTTAGACCCTGGGCATTGCTATTTGAAATAACTAACTAACTAACTAACTAACTTCCACATGATTCTAATGCAAAATCAAGGAAGGGAATAAATGACTGCTTAGAATCAAGGCCCAACTCCCAGGCTTGTGTTTGGGGTAGATTCCTCTGACAACACAACAGCTTCATGGGGAGGAAAGATGACTATCATAGAAGGCACAGTTCTGCTAGGAAGGAGAAATATGTTCTGTGTAGATAACCAACTATGTCCACTCCACTTTCTGGGTTTCTGTCTAACACTGAGAACTATATTTGGTCTTCACTGTTGCTGTTATTCTGCCGGCATGCCTTGAATGATGATGTTCCTCTGGGTCCTGTTTGCTACCAGTTTCTTTTATAAGAAGAGGCATTTCTTTGCCTCTTACATTTCAGATTTTCACTTGAAAATGCCCCTGATTCATTGTATCTTGACTGCCAGGCTTACTTCACATAAACTTATACTTGATATTAAAGCACCAATTTTTATTGCATTTGTGCTATTTCAGTTATTATATGTTGAACAGTATAATTTATATCCAACTGTATTGTTACAATTCCCAGCTATGCAAAGAATTATTTCTTTTGCTTGCTTTTTTAAAATTCAGAGCTATACAGATTACTCCTGACCATACTAGTTGTCCTTTAGCAAGCTACTTTGGAGTTCCTGAAGTGATATCTGAAATCAGCCCTCCATGTGGAGGAGGGAGACCAAAAAAAGAGGCAGACTACTCTAGGTTGGTAGATGGCAAGCTTAATAACCAAGGGAACCTACATATGTGGCTTGTCTTAGGCAGCTACAAAACGAGTAGCTATCTGCAACCACATGCCAAATCTTATAGATTTGTCCTTTATATAGATAAAGATGAGTCCTTTATATAGAGGACTTAACTGGGTTCAGTCATGTATACCATATAGATAGCCTCAGCACCATATCACTATCTCAAGGCTATGTCCTTGGGGCAGCTTTTGGGAGCAGGGAAGGCAAGCACAATGCACACCTCAAGGATAGAGGAGGGGATGAAGAACCACTGATTGCCAGGGTCCAGCTCATGGGTCAACTGGGGGCCAGGTCCTCATAATGACCTCTACCAACATGCCACTCCGTGACTAGCTCTTACGTGCCCCTCTCTTCTGCAAAATGCACTGGGAAGGCAGCAAGGTGTTTCACTAGCATGGAGGTGGCTCCTTTGGCAGCTATCTGGTTGCACTGAAGATGTCATAGCAATAAAACAGGTACATGCAAGAGAAAGCACAGATTAAAATGATGATTCCCAGAATCTGACAGTTTTTTCCACCGAGAGCCCCATAATCCAAACCACTGATTTAAGTCCCCTAGGCAGGAGTTTGGATCACTCAGGGCATTCATTTGTGTCCTCATGTAATTTAACAAAGATGATACATTAAGCAGACTCATCAGGTATGAACATACAACATTCTGTTTGGATAATGACACAGATGACTCCTTGTAAGGCAGTAATAATGTTCAAGGCCATCGTATTTTGGAGGACAGCTTTTCCCATTGGATTCATCTCAGTGTTCATAAAGGAAATACTTTGTTGCTACTATTCAAGGCTTGATGGGTGAATTTAGTAAGTGCTTCTGTGTGTGCTATAATACCCTCCAGGCTAATGGAGGAGACAATGACAGCAGCCAAATGATTGTACCAGTGGAAAACAGAACATGTCCACCTGGCCTTGTAAAAAGGAAGGTTGGCAGTTTTAGGAACTTGACCTGGTTGTAGATACCATACATGTTGGCTGGGGAAAGAAGCACTGCCAAACATGTGGAGACAGACTGGGGGTGGGATATGCCAGACCAGGACCCTCACTTTCTCCCCTTTTTTAATGGCATGTGTTCCTTTCCAGGAATAGTGCATTTCAACAAGTCCAGCTTGCAGCAAGACAATGGGATCCCCATAGAGATTGAGTGTTCTCCCTCACTCAGGGGTATGAAGTAACTCAGCACCCACCCTAGTGGGACATCTCATTGCAAATTTCAGCAGATAATTTCTTTCCCAGATGTGATAGGGCTTGGTGTTCTCAGCAGTATGGGACATTGATCTGCCATGAAAGTCAAGGCAATGGCTGTTTCCCACAAGTTCTATCCCTTTATAGTATTGGGTGTCTTGGCAGGCATCTCTGGTCTGGCATATGGGGCAATAGGCTCTACTTGTTGATCATTTAAATGTATTAAAGCCTGAGACAATACTGTAGTCAACCCAACCAACATAGTTTTAGCTATTAGTAACCTAATCTGCTGCTTTAATATTCCATTTTTCTTTTCTGCCAACACTGCTGTTGTGGGTTATAGGGGAATTGGAACCTCCATTAACGCCGTGTTCTTTTTCCCAGTCCTGCAGGTAAACCCATATGTTTTCCTACATATCTTGACTCCACAGGGCCCCAGTCATGATATCTACCCTTGGACTTCCCATTGTCCAGGCTTCCCATTTGCTTTAGAATAGCCCAACTATCACTGCAAAGGGATCTTGAGTGATCACTAGGTGAATGACTCTGAGTTTAGCCCATTGGCGGCTGTGGTTTATCTCTTTACTGAAAGGCTTTACTTGGAAGAGCTCTGTGTACATTTTTAGGAACTGTTGCTCTGTTGGGCGATATTGGGTTTCTGCCCCTTCCCAAGTGGGTGACAAAAATCCAAGGGGCATTCTCCCCTTCTTTTGTCTTTGTCACAGAGCCCAACAGACGCCTTCTAGAGTAGTAGACATATCTAACTCAAATGGTAGCTCTGCTTAGGAGATGCCAGAGCTTTAATTTGTTTCAGTAGTTCTTTGTCTTCCCAAAGGTGGCTTGCTGCTCTGATCCCTAGCCCCATACATTCCTTTCTTTACCAGGCAGTTTAAGGGATGCAGGCATTGTGCCGGATGGGGAGTAAAAGTCCCCAAAACCCCAAAATCCCTACAAAAGCTTGCACCTCTTTCACATTCCTAGGGTGCAGCTTAACCTTGCACTTTATAAATCACAGCTTCTGGGACAACGTGGTCTTACCTGATCAAATGACTCCCACAACCTTATGGTGGTGTCTCAACCTTGGATTTTCTGTGGGCCCATCCTTTTCCCTGAAGATGCTCTGGCAAAACCTGCAGTGTCCTGCAGCAGGGGCAAGTTTTCACATGTTAACATTATATCATCAATGTGATGGCCCATTTTACTGATGTGGGGAAGGGGAACAGAGTGTGTGGTGATGGTACTCATTTCCTCTGCCTCCTGCCCATCAGAGAAATGCTAGTGTCTTCCCATGTCCCATCGCTGCAGTAACCAAGCCCGGATACGTTCCCTGGCCTTTAGCTGGAACTCAGCAGTTTTATCAGAGGGAGTATATTCTCTCATCATGAATATTTCCTGACCGGGGACTGCCACTGGCTGGAGTTGTTACTGATGGACTTTTGCTCTCCTTTTTATTAACAATCAGATGACACCAAGCTTTTTGTCTGTTTCATTGTCAATCACCACAACATCCTCCTCTCCCCTCTCATCACTTTCCTAGGATTTTCTTTGCACAGTGTGCTATGTGCAGTTTCTCAGGCAAACCCGTTAAAGCAGCCGGAGTTTCCAGGACACCGCTGTACTCCCAAAGCCATCCACAATCACCTGACAACATAGTGGTCACCTGCCAACTCAGTTTCCCCTTTGGATGCCTCTTTCCCAAGCCCCAGGTTTTTGGTTTCCTGGCTGGCTCACCAAGGATTGTTGGTTCACAACCTCCTTGGCAACTTTCTGGGGGAAGGAGGGCAAGAAAAGACTGAAGAAGAGGCAGTCCACTCCAGGTTGGTAGGTGGCAGGTTTAATAAACAACAGAACTTTCATACGAGGCTTGTTTCGGTGGTTGCAAGACAACTAGATTTACACACCTGCCTGCCAAGTTTTAAAAGTTAAAATAGAGGCCTTACCTGAGTTCAGTCTGGTATAACATTTAGGTGGTCTCAATAACACATCACTGTCTCAAGGCTATGTCCTTGGGGCAGCTTCTAGGAGCAGTGAAGGCAGGAAGAATATATACCCCAAAGGGGTGAGGAGCCTCTGATTGTGGGGTTCAGCTCATGGGTCAACGAGGGGTTATGTCCTCTTGCTGACCTTTCCCAACACTAGTGCAATTATAATGTGCTTAAATAGTAAATATAATATGACAATGCCTTACAACTTGTAAAAGTTTCAGGAAAAGTGAGATTTTTTTTTTTAATGTGCTGGAATCTTATTCAAGAGTCACTGGTGAACCTGTTAATGCAAAGAACCACAGCTTCGCCACTTTTGTTTGCTTCTCCTTTAGCCTCTCTTTAATAATGTCTAGCAGGCTGGAAGGACTTTCAAGGAATTTGTTAGAGAGAGAGATTTCTGTAATTTTGAAGGAACGGACATAAAATTTACACGTGGTTATGTTAGAATGATTTGACCAATGTAAATTTTGCAGAGGGGAAATAGTTATTTCTCAAGTCAGTAGGTTATTGGAGGAACATTCCAGTTTGCAAGATAGTGTCAAAAATTCAAACATAGCAGAAGTAAAACCAGTGAATCACTGAAGTAGTAATTAGTAAAAGTTTATTGTGCACACACAAAAAAGACAGTTTGTAAACCAGGAGCACTCAAACCAAAACATAGAATGAAGCTCAAGGGTATATTGTTATAAAGCAGCTTATACAGTGAGAAAGCAGTGACTGTGTAATGTTCACAGCGATTGGTTATAATATGAGAATTTTCTTAAATAATAGGGAATTGGTCAGTGGTTTGGAAATAGATCAAGTTTTGTTTATGATTTCCAGAGACATAAACAAGAAATGACCCCAGTCAAATTACTCTTGCAAAATAAGTTAAATTAAGCTTTGTTTGTATGACTAAACTGGTTTTGCTACTCAGAAAAATTTTAAGACTGGTCTCCATTTGTTTATTATTGTAACAATAACTTTTGTATTAAAATAGTTTACATTCCCTTACTCATTAATTTTACTTCTAGGAAACTTTCCTAATGAAATGAACAAAAAAATACAGTGAAACCATACCCAAAGATATTACTCAGAATAGTCATTATATTGAGGAGTTAGAAGCATTCTGCATTTCCATGTGTAAAAATTATTTAGGTAAGATGGATCACTAGAAAAAATGTTAAACTCATATTTACAAAACAAAGATGGAGGCAGAGGTTAATAAAAAGGTGCAAACTTTCAGCTGTAAGAAGAATAAGGTCTGAGGATAAAATGTAAAAGGTGGTGATAGCGCTGTATTGTACTTGCTAAGAGGTGGAACCTAAATGTTCTCACCAAAAACAAAACAAAGAAAAGGTTAAGTATGTGAGGTGATGGATGTGAACTTAACTAGATTTTGTCAGGGGTGGGGTGTGAGGGATGGGGTAGGGTGGGTGAGGATACTTTTTCAATGTGATATATATATATATACATACACACACTATGATGCACATTTTAAATGTCCCATAATTTCATATGTCAATTATACCTCAAACGACCTGAAATTTTTAAAAAAGGAGAGTATAGTGCTTAACCATGCATGTAGATGAGAATTTAGTCACCAGAGCTGACCCCCAGATGCACCATTTAAAGAGTGTTGTCCCATCCTTCTCCCTACGTGCTTGGTGATGCCACATAGGGACAGATACGCTGGTGTGATCATCACCACTTCTGATGTGCCTTTTCTTACCCTCTATAATTCATACCTCAATAATCAGCAAATATTTATTAATTACTTACGTAAAAGTCACTGTGCATATGTGCTGCACATATGAAGAAAATAAACAATTACACTGAAAAAAAACCCCAGAGTAATAAATATAATAGCTGACATTAATTGAAGTCGGACACACTATGTGTGTTAAAAACACTATCTCTGGGGCACCTGGGTGGCTCAGTCGGTTAAGCAGCTGACTTCAGCTCAGGTCATGATCTCGCGGTCCGTGAGTTCGAGCCCCGCGTCGGGCTCTGTGCTGACAGCTCAGAGCCTGGAGCCTGTTTCGGATTCTGTGTCTCCCTCTCTCTGACCCTCCCCCGTTCGTGATCTGTCTCTCTCTGTCTCAAAAATAAATAAACATTAAAAAAAATTAAAAAAAAAACATTATCTCATTTAATTCTCACAACAATCTCAATTTTCAAAAGATAAAAAAGTACTTAGATAAATTACGAAATAAGAATAAACACAAATATTGTCAAAGATGTGGACTGTTACTTTTATCCAGTTAACAGAGATGCAAAATGGTACAATCCATTTAGAAAACAGGTTGGCAGTTTCATTTAAAGTGAAATCATAAATCTATGAAATGTCCCATTCATTCAAAACTTGGGTGTTTATAATGGGAAGAAGAAACACAAAGACTTGTATAAATGTTTATAGTAGCTTTATTTATAATAGCTCCCCACTGGAAGTTATCCAAGTATGTATATAAGAGAATTACCAACATGCAGAAGATGAATTAGCACAAAAATATTAAACTTTGTTTTTAATTTATTTATTTATTTTGAAAGAGAGAGGCAGTGTGAGTAGGGGAGAGAGAGAAGGAGACAGAGAATCCTAAGCAGGCTCCACGATGTCAGCAAAGAGCCTGATGGAGGCTTGAACTCATGAAACTGTGAGATCATGACCTGAGTGAGCCTAAACCAAGAGTCAGTTGCTTAACTGACTGAGCCAGCCAAGCGCCCCAAAAAATAATTTTAAAAAAGAACTTTAAAAATAAGGGAAAACTTTTGTTATATTATTAAGTGAAAAAGACTTAAAAAGAATAATTTGTGAGAAAGTATATCCTGCTTAATTAGCTTTAAGACTTCAGTCTGTTCTAGGATTTAAAGAGGTTGAGACTCATCCAGCATCTCTACCAGAATTTGTTTTTTTTGTTTGTTTTTTGTTTTTTAAGTGTATTTATTTACTTGGAGAGAGAGTGCACATGCAAGAGTGTGAGTTTGAGTGAGCAGGTTCTGTGCTATCAGCACAGAGCTGGACGTGGGGCTTGATCCCACACACCGTAAGATCGTGACCTGAGCAGAAACCAAGGGTCAGGTGCTTAACTGACTGAGCCACCCAGGAGCCCCTCCACCAAAATTTATGATCATTGATTTGGAGTATGAGAAGAGATGAAAAAAGATGGGGCTGGATGATGGAGGTAGACCTGCTTCTTCTGGCTATCTCTACTAAAGAGCTCCTATTTCTTTTGAATTACCTTTTCACCTTTCGTGTATTGTATGTACAATACATGGTATGGAACAACCAGCTATAATACAGATACATGAAACTATACCAAAAATGTGATGAAAAGATGGATAATTGGTTAATATCCATACATTAAGCTGTATATTTTCTTTGAGAAATGTTAACAGAAGAAAGAAGGAAGTTTGTAGATCAGGTTTGATGGAGATATATATGGAGCTATACATAGATCTATCTCTGTCCCTATCTCTATCTCTATCATCTATAGATAGATATATCTATATCTGTTATCCATCTATATATCTAATCTTCTATGTATATTTGGCTGAACACATGGCTCTTCTTGGGGTAACTGAGTTAATTAAAATGGCAAAGATAGACCAGTGCTACACTGTGGAAAGCCCTGAATTTAGACACATGAATATATAATTATCATTGAAAGATGTGCACTATTGAAACAGAGTTTCATGAATATGTACCTGGAATCTTATGTTAGATTGTTAGAGTGAAATCTTATTTTAGCAGCGATAATAGAACAAAAATAATAAAATCAAAAGGACTAGTCAATTAATTGTTAAAGAAAGTTTAAAAGTTAGAAGAATGAAGTCTAAGAGAATTCCTGCTTATGCGATTGCTATTTTCAGAAGGAGTAAA
This sequence comes from Panthera uncia, assembly GCF_023721935.1. Classification (NCBI taxonomy): domain Eukaryota; kingdom Metazoa; phylum Chordata; class Mammalia; order Carnivora; family Felidae; genus Panthera; species Panthera uncia. Next base: position 97,768,709 of record NC_064810.1, on the reverse strand, counting down.
TTCAGGAATAAGTAGTTTTAGAAGAAAAAGCTCATGTGCACTTACTGGGAATTTTTATTGGGCTTTGGGGGTCTGTTATATTAGTAAGTTCTTGGACAACAGAATAAGGGAAAAGTGCATCATGTTAATGATGATTACTTTTAAAATGTCAGTTAACCAGGCTACAATCACTCAAAGTTTAGCATTTTCTAGAAAAAACATACAGTCTAATTTGAGTACATTTATATTTATTTGCTTATTTTGCAACCTGTGATGTGTAGTAGTATTTTCTTTATTTTTATAATTTTGAAAATTATACAGATTTTCTCATTATACAAATGAGAAATAAAAATGCTACAAAGGAAGTAACTTGGAAGTAAAATAGTAAGATTCTTAACATCTATATAATATTTATAAATATGTTTATCTAATAATTTATTAAAAGGAAGAAAATAATATTTTCACATGGAAATATTTTACATAAGTAATAACTTATTAAATATATATTAGTATTTAAGATATATATTAAATGTTTAGGATATACAGGGTTCAGCTGCAGTTCTGATGACTCCTCTCATACATCTATGTGTTTGAGGTATATGTAGATTTAATACTAATGATTGTGATCGATGGCAATATTTATCTAATTATGTCAGTATGCCTCAATTCATTACCAAATATGAAGCCTACTAAAAACTCTCTAGGACCCAGTCCAATTAAGGAAGAAGGAAGAATGAGTAAGGGCAGAGAAATTCTGCATTTTCTAATATGAGGAGTTTCATATGATTCTGTTCCTCCCATGAAGCAAAGTTCAGGGAATTCTCAATAGTTGTAATGTATTAGACTTTGGAAAGTATTTGTTCTCTTATTTCTGAATAATTAAGAGTTAAGAAATCATTTTTTATTAAAATAAGTGATTTGTATTTATTCTGTTTATTTTCTATTTATATTAATAATACTTCAATTTAAATAGAATCACTGTTTTACTTCTCTTGAATTATATACTAGGTGGTTAATAAATATATACACTGTTTTATGTGTCTTTATTATTACAGATTTTGTAATTGTATTATTCAAAAATCTATTTGCAGTGAGCCAAAATGTTAAACACATGTTTATATTTCTTTATTAGAGAAAGAAATAATACAAAACAAACTCTTAAAAAGATAGAAAGCAAACCCTAGTTTTCATGTATATATCTTTGTTAAGCACATCCACCTCTTTTTTTCCTATTCATTTCTAAAGCTTTTTTGAATACTCTCCCTTCTTCCCCTCAGGCTCTGGGTAGTCTGTAGAGCCATGAACTTTGTAAGGCACCAAATCAATTTTTTTCATTCTTGAGGTCATTATCTATCTCATTGTAGATTGTCCTAAAATAACATGAAGTGCCCATTTGACGTCCATTTTTAGGAGTTAAATGTTGTAATCCATTTCATTTTTACCAAATGATCTTCTTTATGCCTCTTCGTAGCCTTTGCCCTGAAATATATTTTGTTAATATCAACAGAGCCACTCCAACTTTCTTATGATATGGCTTATCTTTTTAAAGTTTTTCTACTTTCCATCTATTTATGTCCTTATATTTAAATTGAATTTCTTACACGCAGAGTGTAATTGCACCTTACTTTTTAATCCAATCTGACAATCTCTGCCTTTAATTAAAATACTTGGAGAATTAATTGTTGCTATAATTAGTTGTATTTTTGCCTAATTCTAGTGTTAGCCTGCTTTATCTGTGGGGATACATTCCAAGACCCTCAGTGGATGCTGGAAACCACTTATAGTGCAGAATCCTTTATCTATGTGTCCACTAAGCATATGCTGTTCACTAGCTTCTTCAACATATGGAAGACAGTTACAATAATGATTAACTCTTTACATATTAATTTTATCACCTATGTAATTTCTGAGTTGGTGTGCATTGATCTATTTTTCTCCCAATTATGGAATTTATTTTCCTGCTTCTTTTCATTCTTGGTAATTTTTGATTGGACATCAGATATTTTGAATATTATTTTGTTAAGAGTTATATATTTTTGTACAGCTATAAATGTTCTTTAGCTTTATTTTTGAACAAGTTTAATTGAAAAGGGTTTGATCCTTTTGCATCTTGCTTTAAAATTTTGTTAGACAGGATTAGAGCAGCATTTAGGCTAAAGCAAATTTTCCCTACTTCTGTGGCAAGACTTGAGTTCTCCACCTGATGCCCATGAATTATTAAATTTTCCATTCCAGATGGTAGGAATAGGTACTGTGGTGAGACCTGTGTAAGCAGTAAGGTTGTTCCCACTAAGCCTTTCAGGGATTCTCTTCCCTGACCTTGAATGGTGTCCTCAACTGATTCACTAATTGGTGCTCAACTAAGTATCAGAAAGTGGCCCCCGCAGATCTCTGGAACTTTTCTCTCTGGCAGTTCTTGATTTTCTGGTACTCTTTCCCACGAACTAGCTGCCTTAGTCTTCCTCGGTTTCCAGCAACATCATCTTAACTCGGAGACACCACCATGCTCTGCCTGGATTGTCCTTAGCTGTGCAGTTTGGAAACTGCAGACCACAAGAATTGGGGCATTTGTTGTACTTATCTTTTTGTTTCCCATTTCTCAGTAGTCCTTTGATACCCAATGTCCAGTGTCCCCAAACCATTGTTTCATATATTTTGTATTCGTGGCTTTTTTTTTTTTTTTTGAGGCAGAAGCTCAAACTCAGTACTTATTATTCCATCCTGGCTGGACGCAGAAGTCTTGCAATGTGATTTTCATCAATCAAAATGCAGAGTTAAAAAAAAAAAAAACAGAAACAAAAGGCTATTTATATTTTTAAGAGGCTTAAAAATAATAATCTTAAATTGTTTAAATAAATTCTGTCAATCTAGCTTATGCTCTTACATATGAGCATGAATTTAGTTCAGAAAAGCACTTATCTTTAAAGCAGCTACATTAATGTTTATTGTAATGCTTTCATTATAGCCCTACAATCTCTTACAGTTTAACCTTCAACCATTCTGTGACTTCTATCCTTTTTTCCCACTCTTAAATTAATTCCTGGCCTTCCACTCTTGTGTGAATTGTGTTCCAATACATCTTTCCAACAGAAACCATGATGCTCTATGTACACTTATTTTTTCTCTCTCCCTATAGATGACCTCTTATTTACTTTCATATTTCTCTGGGTCTTTCATCTATGATTTCCTCACACTTCTTATTCGTTAAGACTTATTTTTGTTCAGTCCTGCCACTAACCCAACAGAGGGGCTAAAAAAAATCAATATTTCTTATCTGGAAATGTTGATCAATCACCAGTTTTCAGAACAAAAGCTAAACAGTTGTGAGGAAGAGAATGCCTGCCTAGTTACCAGAGTCAGTCTGATAAACTCCAGCACACCACAAGTCAAAAGAGGTTGATGCCAGTTTGCCTTCCCTTTCTGGTTGATGTTAATACATATGAGTAAAGGCAGATTATTTATGAAATAACTAATTTATGAATAGGGTCAATTAAACATCGTGGAAATTTGGAAAGTATTTTGTTTGGTTTGATGTTCAGTTAGATTTTTCAAATTTCCCTTGAAGGCAGAATCAGGCTCTCTAAAAACAAAAAACAAAACAAAACAAAAAACAAAGATGAGAAATTGTTACCCGGAATTGGCATAAAATGAATTAAATAAGAACATACATACTGAATAATGTTACCAACCAGAAAAGTGAGATTTTCACTACTTCAAAGGAACAAGGATACAACTAGAAATGAGATTGAAAATTAGGTTTAAAATCAATCGAAAATATGATGGTTATACATATATATTTGTTAAAAAAAAAGGTGCAAACGAGGCCAGAGACTCCTGGTTATATTTATTATGTGTGTGTGAGACACCTAATAGCTCATTTGATCAAGTGATTTAAAAGCAAAAATCTTTGTAGGAAGTCTACAAAATAAAATCTACAAAAGTTCTAGAACTAGTAAGTGAGATTAGCAATATTACAGGATATACGATTAATATATAAAAATTGTGTATCTATGTACTATCAATGAACAACCAGAAATTTATATTTAATAACCAATGCTGTTTTTAAATAGCATCCAAGAAATGAACAACTTAAGGATAAATCTGACAAAACACATGTAAAAGCTGTACTATGAAAACTACACTACACAGTATAGATAAATTAGAGAAATCTTAAATTAATGGAATAAAAAACTGGATGACTATTGTTAAGATGCCAATTATTTCCAAATTAATCCATCTATTCAGTGTAGTATCAAAGTCCCAGCAAGTTTTTCTTGTAGAAACTGAGGAACTGATTTGAAAGTTCATCTGGAAACACAAAGATCCTACCAAAATGAAAATAGTGTGGTATTAGCATCAAGATAGACAAATAGATGAATGGATCAGAGTACAGTGCAGAAATAGAATCATGCATATATAGAAAACCGATTTCAAAAAATGGTGAATAGAAAAATCTGTGGAGAAATAACAGTCTTTCCAAATTATGGTGCTGGGACAAATGGATATCCTTATGCAAAAAATAAACAAATCCATAGCACACCATATGGCTATGTATCAAAATGGATCAAACTCTTAAATGTAAAAAACAAAACTATAAAACTTCTAGAAGTAAACATAAGAGAAAATCTGTATGACCTTGGGTTAGGCAAAGATTTCTGAAATGTGACACCAAAACATAATCTATAAAGGGAAAAAAGTTAAGTCAGACTTTAACAAAAGTAAAAAAGCTCTTTAAAAGACATTGTTAAGACAATGAAAAGATTACCCACAGACAGGGAAAAACTATTTGCAAGCATTTAACTGCTAAAGGACTAGGATTCAGAATATACATAGAGTTTACAAAGGTCTTAAAATTCTATACTAAGATAACAAACAACTAATTAAGAAATATGCAAAAGATTTGAACAGACATTTAACCACAGATCTGTGGGTGGCCTCTAAGCACTTGTAAAGATGCTGAACATCATTAGTTATTAAAAAAAAATAAAAACTTAAAGTTTAATCATGTACCACTACTCACTTTATAGATGGTTAAAATTAAAAAGTAACAATGATGTAAGTAACTGAAACTCTCATACATGCTGGTGGAAATGCAAGATGGTATATATATCTACTTTGGAAAATAGTTTGACACTTTCTTAAATAGGCCAACCTAGAGCTACCATAAGTCCCAGCCATTCCACTCCCAATAGAACAACAACAAAAAAAAATGGGTCTATATAGACATTTGTGTGTTGATAATTCACAGCAGTTTTATTTGTAATTGTCTCAAACTGGAAAAAACCTGACTGACTACTAACAAGTAAATGAGTAAGTAATTCTGATATATCTATATAATGGATTATTATATAGGAATAAAAGAAAGCAACTTTTGCATATGAATCTCAAAATTTACTATGAGTCTCAAAATAATCATGTTGCATGAAATATGCAATATCAAAAAAATATACTGTGAGATCCCATTTATAAAATTCTAAGAAAATGCATGATGACAGAAAGCAGATGAGTAATTGACTAGGGTTGTGGGCGGATCAAATCAGAAAGGGAGGGAGGATTACAAATACTCATAAAGAGACTTTTGGGAGTGATGGACATGTTCACTATCTCAATTGTCACAGTTTTGCAGCTGTATACATAAGTTAAAACCTGTCAAAGTGTGCACTTTAGATGTGAGCAGTTAACTGTGTATCAGTTATATCTCAACAAAGCTGTTAAATATTTTTTTTTTAATCTTGTGATTTGGAAGAGTTTACAAAATGACTACATACAATTCCATGGGATTAAGAAAAGCTAACTCGACATCATTATATGATGAGGCCAAATGTTAATGTAGAAAATCTTTACCATAAAGTCCTGTATTCTTTGTCAAGGTGAGTAGAGACAAGCTGAGTAAGCGAACACAATCAGTTAAAAGATTCTTAGTGCATATATGATTAACACAAATCAGTTAAGATAAATTTAACCTTTCCTGTTAGCATGTTTTTAAAGAATTGATTTCTGTAGTGTCAAAAAATTTTTATGTAATGTGTTATACTGGTAATAATGGCATCTTTACTGTAATAATATATAATATAATAATGATCCACAGAGGCCATTTTACAGTGACCTAAAGGATGCAAACGTGCATGTTTTACATCCATATTGAGATAGGGGTGGGGTGAGAAGCTTCAAGGAACGCACGACTTGTCTCTTTTGGGGAATAGTTTTAGTACATCATTACCTGATCTCAATCTTGCAATAATAATTAGACATTAAATAAATCAAGGTTGTAAGTGATCATTTAAATTAACTCAATAAAGGTAGCTCCAACAAAAATGTAAAGCCGTGTAACTTTGTCGACTTTCCAAGATAAAGTTTTTGAGGGGCGCCTGGGTGGCTCAGTCAGTTAAGCATCCAACTTCGGCTCGGGTCATGATCTCGCGGTCCGAGTTCGAGCCCTGTGTCAGGCTCTGTGCTGACAGCTCAGAGCCTGGAGCCTGTTTCAGATTCTGTGTCTCCCTCTCTCTCTGACCCTCCCCTGTTCATGCTGTCTCTCCCTGTCTCAAAAATAAATAAACGTTAAAAAAATACATTAAAAAAAAAGATAAAGTTTTTGCAAAATATACTTACAGGTAATAAAATAATTTTGATTTACTAGAGTTTTCCTAATTGCAAGTCACTTAAATGACTATTGTATGCACAAAATAAAAATTTTGTTTTTATTTTTGTGTTGCCCTTATTAAATTATTTCTTGCAACAATTAGATAATTATAAAATTGTGCCAATTTTTATTAATTTTATTCTAAAATCACATTGTTTACCCTTAGAAGACTATCTCTTTTCTATCATTGAGGATCTTCAATCCATTCTACTAAACTTGGGAATTAAAGACAAAGAAATGCATATTTTTAAAGGAGAATGAATAAATAAACAAACCATTTCTATTGATTTCGATTCAGCAATATTTATGTACAAATGTCTCTAGATCAATATCACGTCACCTATATATAAGGAACTCATGTAATTTAGATTAAAAAGTCCACATGGTCAAATAGTGAAAAAAAATAATGAAAATTGTGAACTATATGTCTGTTCTTAACACATATATTTAGAATGCTTTCCTTTCTACTAAGTTCATTCATTTGTAGTTTACGAGGAAGTAGAAAATATATATTTAAATTGTAATATTAATACAACTTTTACTTAGGATTTAATTTCAACAAAGATATTGATATAAGAGGATCTGAAATACAAAATCATTGGATCCTATTTATGAGGTATTCTTATGAAAATTAACTGAGAAGCTCAAGTTTTCCTGTTTCTTAGAGTTAGGGTAGTCTGTGAGTTATGAAGGTGAATATAACCAGAAACACAATGTTATGACTCCCCAAAGGGGTCACGAGACCCATTGGGACAGTCATGTGATGGTTTCTGTAAAGGATGACCATGTTTGCACAATTTGTCAAAGACCCTTCCAGGACACTATCTGTACTTGTGTTGAGGGCCTCTGAGGAAAGTTCACAATGCTTATCCTGACAACAGGGAGATTCAAGCTGAAAATCTCCATTTCAATCTGGCTCCTGGCTTTTAACCAAACAGATATTAACTTGGTGCTTATAATTTACATATCACCCCAGGATCCCAGATTTTATATAATGGATTCTTAAAACTTCACCAGCATAAATGAAACATTGAATCATTTTTGTTAAATGTTAAATCATCTTTGTCTGAAGTCATCTTTGCTTTGAATTAAATGCCTTAGATTCAGTCACTTGTTTCCCTCTGGGGATGTATACATATATTTAGTTAGCTGTGTATGAAGTTGTTTACCATAAAATGTTATTTCTCCCCCAAATTTCCCATCTAACTTCAATGCTATTTTATTCAAAATGGAGGAATTTTAATTTATTCATTTAAAATAGATCAAATTACAAAGTTTTCTGTTCACTGCTTAATCTCCTTTCAAACTTCTTAAATATTTTTTAATTACACTATTAGATAGTTTGTGAACAAATTCACCATCAGTACTGCCTGCAGATAACGAGTTAATATACGAATGGAAAGTCCCACTGTGCTGGGATACTGTGACATTTTAATGCCAACCAAAATATATTAGCTGCTCTGACCTTCAGGGTTCTTGCAGCATATGGAAAACTTGCAAATTTCCAGCACCATGCCTAACCTCATAAAGACAGATTCAAAGAACAAAAGAAATAAAGAAGCCCGTCTATTTTCTAATTCATATGAATATTTTTATTCAAATCAAATTGGACCAGAACTAGCAATAGCATTGACTCTTCATCAACACTGAAAGACAATTTCTGGGAAGAAAATTTAAAAACCAGAAACAAAGAAACAAACAAAAAGAGGGTCACAAAAAAATCATATGTTGTTCCCACAAAGGAAAATAATTCACATTCTGTAAATTTATTAATTTAGCCATGCTACTGAGATGAAGTGGTTTTGCTTCTTGATTTCCAGAGGAAAAAGAGAACATTTTAGAGAATGTTTTAGACCATGAGAGCACATTGTAAATTATTTCTTTGGCTCACAGGAATTAAAATTTTGCTGTTGAATGATTATCAAATATGTGAGCTATTACATTTTAAGATATTTTTTCACGAATTGGTTTATATATACATGTCCTCAACTTGATTATAAATTCCTCAGAGGAAAGCATTCACATCTCTTAAATTTTTGTAATTTCAGACCCCATCTTACTGATTGAAGCACAAATGCCTTCTAACTGCCCCCACCTGTAATCATTTTTCCTCCAGGTTACATCAAAGTAGTTCTCCTAAAGTTGAGCTCTGATCCCATTACTTCTATATTCTGGGTAAAATCGGGAAGACCTTAGGGCCATCACCTAGCTCAGAGTACTGCATAAGGTCCATGCCATTTCCCCACAGATAAACTGTAGGCAAGGAATCAATACAGGTGAAATCAGCTGAAATTCACAGTTAGATTCCTTGACAAATCTGTCATCTGTTTGATGTGATGGAGTAGAGAATTAGTCACACACAGGGAATTAGCGCAGTAGGTACTTCAAGGAGCCTATATAAGTAATTTTGGATTCTAAGAACTTTTGAGTAAGTTTTCCTCAGTTGTGTCCAGTCATATTAGCCTGAGCAATATCATATTAAGGGAAGCATGACGTTTTTCTACAGTTAGAGGATTCTTGTAATTGATTTCTTTGTGGCCAAAAAGCAGAGTTTGTGAGAGTGCATAGAACCCACAGTGAATTGATGCAGTACACTTTGAAGGAGCCTCCTCCTGACATTTTTTTAAAATTTTTTAAGGTTTATTTGTTTTTGAGAGAGAGCACACGAGTGTCGCAGAGAGAGAGGGAGACAGAATCCCAAGCAGGCTCCAGACATTGAGCTGTCAGTACAGAGCCCCACGGGGGGCTGGAACCAATGAACAGTGAGATTGTGACCTGGGCAGAAGTCTGATGCTTAATGTACTGAGCCACCCAGGTGCCCTGGAGCCTCCTGACATTCTTATAAAATGTTTTATAATATGCTTAATTATCTAATGGGTGGTGGCCAATTTTTTTCACTTGTTTTAAAAGTTTTAAATGTCTTGTACCTAAATAAGTGTCTAGCTCTAAATAAGTGTTATGATTTAGTCAAACTGAAGAACTGGTGTTCCTGATGTAGTCTCTGATATTTACTATCACCACATATTCAAATACACGTTATATATATGAACTTTGTACAATGCTTGAGGTATGACACATAATTATTTATGACTCTAAAATAGCTTTTCTCAAACAGGGTACTGAAAAAATGAACACCACTGTTTTTTCAGTTCTCCCAAGGAAGGTACATAATTAGTACAATTCTAGATGCATAAAAGAGGAGTTAACTTATTATATACAATGGATACCTCAGGCATTAAGGAAATTCTGTTACGGAAACTCAGTTTAGATGGTCTGTAATGAAACCAAATTAAATCGAACTTGAGCACCTGTTTTCAAAAATAGAAGATAAATTCAAAGTCAGCTATGTTGACCCCCTTTTGGTCTACACAAGAGGGACTTTTTGGAGACACTATAGTTTACCAGATGTTGTCACTGCAGCTGCATTTTTCTGTGGAGTCATGCATACAGCTATCAAAATTTTGGTGCTAATGCTCCATCTAAAATGACTTTTGATTTTTTTGACTTTTAATTTTTTTTAGTGTTTATTTGTTTTTGAAAAGGACGTAGAGTGAAAGTAGGGGAGGGGCAGAGAGAGAGGAAGATACAGAATCCGAAGCAGGCTCCATGCTCCAAGCTGTCAGCACAGAGCCCGACTAGGGGCTCGAACTCATGAACTGTGAGATCATGACCTGAGCTAAAGTCGTCCGCTTAACCGACTGATCCACCCAGGCACCCATGATTTTCTTATTTTTTTTAATTGCAGTAAGAACACTGAACATGATTTATACTCTTAACAAATTTTTAAGTGCACTATACAGTGTTTTTAACTACAGGCAAAATATTGTATAGCTGATTTCTAGAACTTACTCCTGTTGCACCACTGAATCTAAACCCGTGTCCTCCTCCCCATTGCCTCTGGCAACCACTATTCCATTCTCTATGTCTATGAGTTTGACTATTTTAGATACTCCAGTTAAGTGGAATCATGCAGTATTCATTTGTTACAAAAAACGCACTTAAAAAATGATGAAGACTTCAGTAGACGTTTCTTCAAAGAAGAAATATGAATGGCCAACAAGTATTGGAAAGGTGTTTAAAATCACTCTTATGCAGGGAAGTGAAAATCAAAGCCACAATAAGATATAACCTCATACCTATTAGGATGACTGTTATTAAAAAAGAAAAAAAAAAAGTAGCGAGTGTTGGTGAATATGTGGAGAAATTGGAACTTTTGTGTACTGCTAGTAGGAATGTAAAATGGTGCAACCTCTATGGAAAACAGTATGAGGTTTCCTCAAAAAATTAAAAGTAGAACTACCATATGATATAGCAATCCCGCTTCTGGGTATATTTTCAAAAGAATTGAAATGAGGATCTTGAGGAAATTTCTGTTCTCCTACATTCATTACAGCATTATTGAAAATAGCCAAGATAAGGCAACAACTTAAATGTCCATCAGTGAATAAATAGATAAGGAAAATGTAGCATATACATACAGAGGAATATTATTCAGCATAAAAAACGGAATCCTACCGTATGTGAAACATGGATGAACCTGGAGAACATTATGTAAAGTAGAATAAGCTGGTCACTGAAGTGGGTTTTAATTCCTGACATTTCAGCACTAGCCAGTGTAGTATCAGGCTTCTCTGCTGCTCCTTGCAGAGTTCAGTTACAAGAGGCTTTTTTTTTTTTAAGGCAATGGCCCTTGCTGACCATTCACTGCAGGAATATCCCATCCATCTCCTTAAAGATCTTCCTTAGAAGTGGTCTATTCTGGGGCGCCTGGATAGCTCAGTTGGTTGAGTGTCTGACTTCAGGTCAGGTCATGATCTTGTGGCTTGTGGGCCCGAGCCCCACGTCGGGCTCTGTGCTGACAGCTCAGAGCCTGGAGCCTGCTTCAGATTCTGTGTCTCCCCCTCTCTCTTCACCTCCCATGCTCATGCTCTCTCTCTGTCTCTCAATAATAAATAAATGTTAAAAATAGAAATTAAAAATAAAAAGTGTTCTATTCCATGATCCTGTAATACACAAAAAACTTGAAACCTTCATCCTTGTTGGAGGGTAAAACTTTCCCTTTCTTCCCTTCTAGGGTCTTTGATCTAATAGTTAAATTGACCCAGGACAGATTAATAGGAGAAAAACAAATTTAATTATATATGTATAGCAGCTTATAGAAATAAGACTCAAAGAAGTGACCAAAGCAGGCAGCTTTTATATCTTTTAGACAAAGAAACAATAAATTTGTGAATAATTGGCAAAACAAAGAAGTTTTGGCTTGGGATAGTAAACTGGTGCAGAAGTAACAAGGTTTGTTTATATAGCATCCTCAACCCTAAATTCCCTGTCTGGTGATAAGGATGTCTCTTTACCTCCTAGTACTGGAAGAGTGTCTTTCACATGGGACATTTATTTCCTGCTTTTAGGGGAACAAAAGACCAGAGTGTCCTTCTTGTACTAGCTGTTTCTTAAGTAACTTTAATTAAAAATAATCAATTTGCCAAAGTGGCATATTTCAGGTTGGTCTGCCTTGAACCCCATCATCCCATAGAATTCAATACTTAAGGAGAGTCAAGTTCCTTTCATTTTCATCAAAAAGCCTCATTTCCCTCCTTATATCCAGTTGCTCCATAGCTTCTTCCTTTCATGAATTTTAAAATCAGTTAGGCCTATTTAGGTGCTGACTTCAGGATGACGCACAAAGCCTTCACAATTTATCCTTTCTGGCTCTGAGTCAAAAGAACTGTTTATTCCCATTGCGGGGTATGAAATCTTTTCAACTTGAGTAAATGCATCCTGAAGGGTAGGTGCTCTCTTTTATTCCTTATATGGGTTTGCATACAGCGAAAATGCTCAAACATTTTACATTGAACAAATACATGAGATTGTAAAATACGTGATGATATCTGAAATAGAGTTCAGAATTGAACTCTTCCTTTAATCCACCATGCTTACCCCAGGTGCATGCTGGGAATTATTATACCGAAAGCAGCTTGTTTTTCACTTAAATTCAGAAATTCTGCTTGATCCCTCTTTGATTTTAACTTCATCAGCTAACACGAAACATATTGCTCATTTGTTAGCCTTTGTTTTCACTTTATTCTCTATTTATAAAGCTTAGCTCCATTTTCCATGCTATTATTTATAATAGTTTAGAAAACACTTCTGGTATCCTAGGTTTCATTAGGTAAGCATCCTTCCTGATGTGATACATTTGGGTGACTATATCTTTCTGACATTCACTCTTAGGCAGTTCTATCCCCAGATTTATTCTCAACTTTGAAGTCTTAAAAATCACTGAGTAATATTTGTGATATAGTTCACTGTTCATTTGACTTCAATTCTGTCAATGTCCTTTGTTTCTTGAAACAACAGATGTATGTTTTGTTTTGTTTCTTAATTCAGTCTGATAGCCTTTGACTGGATAGTTTATTAAATTTATTGTGACACTTTAGATATATTTGGACTTGTTGCTACCATATGTTATTTCTATGTTTTTTTCCTTTGTTGCTTTCTTCAGTCTTGCCCCCCTTTTTTGTTATGATTTTCAAAGTATTAATTTTTGTTCATTACATTTTTCATTTTCTTCTTTTAGAGAATTATGTTCTTCATGCCTATATTTTTAAGAATGATTTTAATAGCAATGCTAACTTAATAGAGTCTGAAGTTAATCAGCATCTTTAACTCCTGTTTGAACAGTAAAAATATAAATTTAAGATAATATAATATACTGTGAATAAACATAATTATAATAATTGCCATGCAATGTTTACTCTATTGGTATTCAGTATTATAGTTCTGGTTTGTTTTCAACCCAACGATTAGACATTGTTAACATTGGTTTATACTGTAAATATCAGGTCAGTTTCACTCTTTTTGCAATATTTATAGTCACCTTTCATTCTTAAATTTTTCACTCTTTTATCTGAGAGAAGTTTTTTTTTTCTTCCTAAATGTGTTCCTTAGAATTTTCTTTATTGTGGTATAGTCAGTTTGTTCTTCTGAGATGGATTTTTATTTTATCCTATTTTTTTAAATAGAACTTCACTATTGTTTTATATTGAGTTGACCAAGAAACAGACTTCAATACACAGAGAAGCATGCAATGGTGTCATTGCAAATTTTGGGATTAACACCTGTAGAAGGGAAGGGGAGAATATGGGATTGAGGAATGTGAGAAGTAAAGCTTGAAATGGAAGCTTACAGGAAATTCAGATGATGGGATGTCCCCTTAGAGCTATTTCTAGTTGGGCCAGGTACCAAACCTGTGAATTTTGGCATTGATTAGTCATTAGCGATGGTCTGCATGAGGAAGAAGCTGTGACCTCAGTAAAGCAACTTTTACCAGCTGAGAAAATGCCCAAAGGGAGCGAAGTGGTCAGAGGTGTCTCCCAGACACATTTTCAGGAGCTGGTATAATAAGCCCTTTATTCCTTAAATGGGATCTTAGTAATTTATTTCGGTGACTCCTCATGATGATGCATTGAGTTTCATATGAATGGTTATTTTCTATCATCACATAAAACTATGTGATAACTTTATTTGTTTGTAATCATAGAATAATGAATCCATTGTATTCTGTCTTCTATTGTTGCTGTTGAGAAAAGATTATCAGTCTAATTGCTTTATTTTAGATGATTTACTGTCCATCTCTGGTGACTTTTAAAATCTTTTTTTCTCTCTCTCTCACAGCTGCTTTCTTTTTTATGTCTGTGTTCAGCAGATGAAGTGACTAATTCAGGGGCAATTGAAAGACTGGGCTCAACTCAGTTCTTTCAAATACTGCAATTTTCTGGGTGTTCCTGCACAGAGTCCTCATAGAGGCAGGCAGAGAAAAGGCTTCCTTATGTCATTCTGTATCAAGATGCTTTTTTTTGAATACAGAAACTCATCTCAAACTGTCCTAAGTCACAGGAATTTTATTGGGTCCCATAATTACAACCCTGATTTCATTGCTTTGGGATTCTCTTAATGTTACTCTCCACATTGTAGTGGCTTTATCATTGGATAACTTCTTTTATGGCTGCAGGATGGCTACTGCAGTAACTCAGGAAACATACTCCCACATCCATATTTAGGAAGGGAGGGAAACTGGCTTTCACAAATCACCATGGCTTCCCTGGCAAAAGTCTCTATACATTTCATTGGCTGAAAGTGGCTTAACTCAGTATACATATAAGCTACACAGAGGCAAGAAGAATGGATAGAATAATCAAGTCACGCTACTGGGTACAGCAGTCAATTTTCAAAATTTCATTGCTGCTACATGGTGCAGGATGTGTGAAACGGAGCTTGAAATGTCCATTTCGGTAAGCACAATGGGCTTCTACTGCATAAAGGAGGCACTCCTTGGCTAGTGTGCATGGTGTCTGGTTCTGCTGTAAATATGGTGACTTTTCCTGTATCTCGAAGTCTTCAGCCTTGGAGTCATCTCCAAATTAGGAGAATTCCTCTACTGACTAGTGTTACATTTGACCTAGGATTCATTAAGTGTGTTCTAGTCAGGCTCAATGAAAAGCCATCAGCCCTTCTGGTCCCATAGTAACCACATCAAGAGTTGTTTCGCTGTCCTATTTGTGGATAAATAAATCTCACTTTCCAAATCAGGATCAAAACAATTTAGGAAGATATCCATTTAATTAAATTCAACAAATATTGACTGAGTAACTTCTGAGTCTAAGACACATTGCTTTAGCACTTGGTAATGACTCGCAAATTCCTGTTCCCGGTGTTAATATTTTTATATGCACTTGTTGCACTTGTTGATTACTTGCTCACTAAATAGTTTCACCTTCTTTGTACCTGTGTTTATACAATTCTATATTTCAACTTAGATTTAATCAGGCTTAGAAAACATTCTTCCTCGTCGGCAACATCCTTCACATAGTACTCTTCCTCTGATAAAAATGGAGAAATCTTACTGAGTGTACAAAAATGCAGCAATAGAGTGTTTGGATGTGCATTCAAGACATAGGTGTCAGGGTGACGATAACTCATCAAAACTTATCTTTTACCCATCTCTTGTCAAAGCTTTAACTTTTATGCATATGCCCTCCAAGCCTGATCCAAAGGCTTTTTGTGTCAATATCAATAGTATTTCCTTTTAAAAATGACCTAGACCTTTTCTTTTTCCTTCCTGAAGCAGATGAGATAGTGCATTTTTTTATATTAGTTATGTAAGAATCCTTGCTGCTCTTTTCTCTGCCATTTAGCCTAGGTCTGGCTTAGTATTTTGAGAAAGAAAGGGCTATGGATTTTATTTAGGTGTCCCCAGTTTCAACATTACTAAAAGTAGAGATCTAGAAGCCTTCATTGAGGGAATGTGCAAACCTAACATATTTGTGTTTTATTGGGGGAAGAAGTTATATATATATATATATATATATATATATATATATATATACACATGTACATATATATATATATATATATATGTATATCTCCCAAATATCCCTAAACATTGTTCAGCTTTTTACAACAATAAATAATCAATGATGCCCTCAAAACATTTAAAGGCTAACAAGTTAAATATGCTTTTTATGATTTTGAGTTAGAGGCTCTGTAAGGCGTAAAAATAATATACATAGGACAGAGAAATAAATTAAACATTTTATAATCTTAGAATATTTTCTATTATAAAAGCAAAGAATCTTCTCACTCTTTTCCAAATTCATTTATATTCCATAGCTCTAAAGAGAGAAAGAAAACTTGAAACACTAATACAAATTTTAGAAGTCTAGAAAAAGAGTATATTTTATCAGTCCAGAGCTACCCTGTTATGATTTTAAAGAAACTACCTTTGGGGTGCCTGGGTGGCTCAGTCAGTTAAGTGTCTGACTTCAGCTAAGGTCATGATCTCACAGTTTGTGAGTTTGAGCCCCACCTCAGGCTCTGTGCTGAGAGCTCAGAGCCTGGGGCCTGCTTTGGATTCTGTGTCTCCTTCTGATTCTGCCCCTCCCCCACTTGCACTGTCTCAAACAATGAATAAATGTTGAAAAAAAATTTAAAAAAAAGAATATATCTTCTTTTTTTTTTTGCCTTCAATTGCATAAGAGTTGGTTTGGGATTTGAATTTTAATGAAAAAACTAGCTTCACAAATAATTTTAACAAATAGGATTTAAAATATCAGATCCATTATAAGCTTAAATATTATCCTGAGAAATATGGAATAGATTCTTATAGCACAAATGTGAGTAATATGAATTACTAATATGAATTCTTCAATTATTATGAGCAAGATATTGTAGTAGGTTCTTTACAGAGATTACCTAGTAAAATCCTCTCCTCAACCCCATGAGGCAAGTATAATAATTCCTATGTAGCATTATTTAGATATATTCATCTTAGGAAACATATCTCCTTTTATACAGACACATGCTTTGTTGAGTTAATAATATAGTAAGTCAATGGTGTGGTAGCAAATAAGACCCTCTCCCATGATTATGTTAGAGGATGATAAATATCCAATGCATTGATGACCTCTGGGCTTTTACGATTAGCATTTTGGAGTAGATGGTAAGAGCTAATTTTTAATAATCTATTCATGGAATAAGTTGAGTTCTGTAGAGAGAAAAGGAGGAGACAAATGACTTGGAGAGAAAAGATCTTAAGAGAGAAGAAGCAAGCCATGAAAGAGGCAATATAAGCTTTTTTTGGTGTGGTATGTAACATGAAACCTGGTCACATACCCACAGTATCTTCAATAAACTCTGTGATCCTTGTTAATGCATGGTAGAGTTGGATCTATTTAGTGGGTAGAATAATAACAGCTCATACTTAATGAATTCATGTTCTGAGCCAAATATATGGTCACAATTTATTCCTCCCCAAACAATATTAACAATATTAACAGTGCTATTGTTATCCCCAATTTAGATGAGGAAACTGATTTCTTAGAGAGGTTTATCATGTGCCCAGGATCACTGAGTTGGTAAGTGATAGAGTGGGGATTTTAACCAATGCACTGTGACTCCAGATTTTAATCAACACACTGTGACTCCTGAGATGATTTTTTGTTTGTTTGTTTGTTTGCTTTTTGACATTTTTTGAGAAGAAGGGAAAGGGGCAGAGGGAAAGGGAGGGCTTGATTTCAAAATCATGAGATCATTACCTGAGCCAAAATCAAGAGTTAGCCACCCAGGTGCCTCTGAGATGTTTTTAATTAATGGGCAATACTGCTATTTTGAGACCTGGTTGAAAATAAGGTCTGTTCACATGATACTGTCAAGATTGGTAGACACCTTTTTTTACAGATGATGAAACAGAAATTTACAGAGACAAAAGAACTAGCACAAGATTACTTATTGGGGACCCTCTCAATCCCCACCCTGATCTTAGTGGGGAAGGATCAGAATTTCATTCATGTCTAATTCCCCACCCTGATCTTAGTGGAGAAGGATCAGAATTTCATTCATGTCTAATTCAAATGCCCTGAAGTGTTCCGCTCACCACATTTTAAATAAACGTGTTCAATCTTTCTTAATGAGGCTACGGTTTTAATCCCTTTAAAAAGTGTCCATTGTAATTTTGGTTTGGTTGATTTGGTCTGAGTTAATTTATAATAGTTCCTTTAGTAATGAGTCTAACTCCATTTTTGCTATTTGACTGTTAATAGTTTTAAAGCTCCCTCATTCTCTTTCTTCTCCTGTCCTGCCCCCAGGTGAGCTCATAGAAAGCTTAGCTGCTACCTCCTTTGGTACCTGTAAGAGGGTCAAACCATGCAACTGAGGTCAGAACATGTGAGAACTTATATCAAGCTAACCATGCCTAACCATCATGAAAGCCAGGTCAGTTTCCATTCCCAGCTGTCTAAAGCCATTTTCTGACCAGCTTGAGAACCAGCATGACTCTCCTCAGCCAGCCTCTTAATGTGAGCAAATGAAACTTTTCATATCTTTTGATGAGTGTGTGTTTGTGATGTCATCAGTTTTGACATAAGAATCAAATCTTAGGTGAGGGTCTATCTTGTCTCAACAGAATGACTGCAAGACTTTCCACTATATTTTTTAAAACCTGAGGGAGAAAAGAAATCGGCTGGAAGGATATGTGGTAGTTCCTAATATTAATGAAAGGCTGGAAAACCAGGCTCAGAAATTGGGCACATACCAAGAGCAGGCAGGTATTAGGAAAGAGTGCCAGCATCATGCCTCAGGGACAGTCTGGTTGGAATGTTACTCCTGGCAGTAATGTCACTGAGTACTTGTCACTGTCTGCATTGCTCAACTATGACAGCACTGACTGCCAATACTGTATGAAAATGTTTCCATATACCGATATCATTAGGTCACCTTTTTGAGCTTCAAACCTGGAGGTGTGAGCATTTTAAAACCTATGTATCCATACTCTAGTCAGCCACCAAGCAGGGAGGAGGTTTAACCAGGTTCTTCTGACTTAGTAATATCTCCCATTAAGACATGCACAATTGACAACCTCAAAGTGGGAACGTTGTTCTGATTCTGCATTTTATATATGTATATATATATGTGTGTGTATATATATGTATATATATATATACACACACATATATATGTATATTATATATAATACATATATATATATAATATACATATATATATTATATACATATTTATATATATAAATACATACACTATTCTTAAGTAATTACTGTTTCTTCCCTGAAACGCCTTCTTCATTCAGCTTCATGAGGTTTTCTATTAGAGTTAACCACCTTTTTATTTTTGTTTCTTCTTAAATATTTTTGTATTGATTTTTCTCTCCTTTCTATCCCCAAATAAAGACACTTCTCAAGTCCTCTTTCCCTTTATTCCTCTGGTCCAGTAGAGATAGCACTCATCTGCTTCACCTCAACTCTTCCCTGTATGGATGTACTGAGTCTGCATCTACAACCCAAATAGCTTCCTGTAAAGTCGATCTTTCATTTCTATTTCCTTTCTGGATATTTACATCCAGGTTTTCCCCTACAAGTTAAAAGTGAAAATGGCATAGACTTCATACTATCTCCCAAATCCAGCTCTTCCTTAAGATGGACCTGCCTTGGGGTGCCTGAGTGGCTCAGTTGGTTAAGCGTCCAACTTCGGCTCAGGTCATGATCTCTTTTTTGTAAGTTTGAGCCCTGCATCAGGCTCTGTGCTGACAGCTCAGAGCTTGGAGGCTGCTTCAGATTCTGTGTCTCCCTCTCTATCTGCCCCTTCCCCTGCTCACACTTAGTGTCTCTCTCCTTCTCAAAAATAAATAAACATTAAAAAAAAGATGGACCTGCCTCCATAGACTCACTTGTCTTTTAATCATCCCACCACCATCACAGAATATGCTTAACTTTCTCATGGCCTGTGTCACCAAGGATTATCAAATGCTTCACAAGCTTTCTGTAAATTATTATAAACAGGTTGATGTATATGAGATCATGTAAAACAAATTAGACTTTACCAGGTCTGGCTGAAGATAATTTTGACTAAGGGCTGTATTGAATATTCATGTGTTTGTATCCTCATAGTTTTTTTTTTAATTTTTGTAATTTTCATTTATTTTTGAGAGAGAGTGAGAGTGTGAGTGGGGGAGGAACAGAGAGAGAAGGAGACACAGAATCTGAAGTAGCTCCAGGCTCTGAGCTGTCAGCAAAGAGCCTGACATGGGGCTTGAACCCACAAACCATGAGATGATGACCTGAGTCGAAGTTGGATGCTTAACCGACTGAGCCACCCCAGGCGCCTCATGTATCCTCATAGTTTTTGATGAACTTAATTCTTTGAGAAGAAATGCACAACCTCAGTTTGGAAGAGAAATAGTCAAAAGAGAATTTCAGGGGTTATCCCTAGAAATACAGTCCAGGAGAAGTAAACTTCACAGATTTTCATGTGTTGGAAATAGCTATATAGTTTGATTTCCTTCTACAATATTAATTTGCTAAGATGCTGTACCAGATGCTTTTTCTATGCTACTTTCTATCTTTTCTGCTTCACCTGTTTCTGGCATTTTGGGCCACTGTTTCCAGCCTTGCTGCCGTTGCTCATTAACTGATTCTGGGTGGTCTTCAACAAGTGTCACCAGTGAAACATGCTTCACTCTATGCCCATATCACATGGGCTTGCCTGTCAATGCTTAAGTATGAGATTTCAGGGGACCTGTTCAATGTCTGTGGCTTGGAAGTGAGGGAAGTTAAAGCCCTCCAAATTAACTTCTAACAATACAATACTAGACTGGAAGGTAAATAACTCTCTCTTCCCTCCCAACTGGCATTATAAATAGTGGTCTTTATATTTTCTTAGATGATAATCTAAGATCTTGAGATCAGGCAAGCAGTTGTGCATATAATAAGTGCTAGCCAACTCTGCACTTACACCAGATCTCCCTCCTTTCCTGCCGCATCGCCTTCCTGCCCTAATTCTGGCTTTATACATTTGCACTCCCTAATAAAGTATAAACCCATGCTTCAGACATTCCTTTCTGGGCAAACTAATACACGTGTGCTGCCTCTTCCACAAACAGCTGGAGATATATAGAAGAATCTGGGCTTAGAGCTTCAAAACAAAATCATCTAAGGGGGGTGGGGGGTGGCAAGGCCCAGATAGGGGTGGGAGGTAGGTTGGTGGGGAAAAGATGCTTCAGGGAGAAAAAGTTTCTAAGCATACTATTTATGATAGAAATCATGTACCTATGTTGATTAACTATAGTTTAAAGGGGTTTAATCTACTGGTGATGCTAAAGTAGTAAATGTTTATGGAGTTTTGTTTCCTAAGCACGAAATTGCCCTTATTTATATTACCTTATAAAGAGGCATCAAATTTGATACCTTAAATGACCAGAAGGGATAGCAAAGCCCAGAGCTGTGGCGAGATCTCATTTTTATGAGTAAATTTTATGTCTTCAAACTATCAATCACATAAGTGAGCATAAGTGACCAAAATAATAAAGAGGATTTCACATGACACAAAACAATTGCCACCTAGTAGTGCCAATAAATTTGCAGAAATCGTTATCCAACAAGTTTGTATATTGTGACTTATTTTGATTTATTCACATGATAATCTGTTATATTACTGAGATTTTATTTATTTTATTATATTATTTATTTTTATTTTTTTAAATTTCTTTTTAATGTTTTATTTATTTTTGACAGAGAGAGAGACAGAGCATGAGCGGGGGAGGGGCAGACAGCAAGGGAGACACAGAATCAGAAGCCTGCTCCAGGCTCTGAGCTGTCAGCACAGAGCCTGAAGCGGGGCTCGAACTCACAGACCGCGAGATCATGACCTGAGCTAAAGTCGGATGCTCAACCGACTGAGCCACCCAGGCACCTCATATTACTGAGATTTTAGATATCATCTATCCTTTCACCACTATTTTTTTGAAATGTTCTAAGACTGCTTACTTGCCCTGGTTAGTGAGAAAACATACTTAAATGAACTTAATAGAAAATTCAGGCTTTGAAACCTGAGTTGTTTTTTTTTTTTTTTTTTTTTTATGTTATCGTCAAAACACATTTGTCATAGTAAAATTTTAATACTTGTAAATTTGCACATAGATGAAAAAGTATCTTAGTATCCTAGTTGCCAAACTTGTACATGGAAAAACTCTATAAAACCTTTACATAAGTAAGATGGGATTGAATTGCTTTAAAAATAATAAATTTTCTGCTTTCTAGTAAAAAAAAATCCCTCCATTATTTCAGTCACTTTTAAATGAATTCTTGAAATTAATTTTGTCCTTAAAATTATAGGATTAAATTTATTCTGAAAAGAAAGTATCAATTGGGTACACAGGAGTTTCTCAAAAAAAAAAAAATCCTATATTTCTAAATTTCTGGCACATCTTTTTCTTTTTTTCTTTTCTTTTCTTCTTTTTTCTTTTTTTTTTTCTTTCCTCTTTTTTTTTTTTTTTTTTTTTTGATACCCAGAGAACCGATGCATGAGCATGGTTGAGGGGTGTGGACCAACAAGAGGCAGAGACTCTCAGGCAGACTCCATGCCCAGCGCAGAGCCCAAGGCCAGGCTCCATCTTATCATCATGACATCATGACTTGAGCAGAAATCAAGAGTTGGCCACTTAACCAGTCACCCAGGCACCCTGGCACATCTTAATATTAACTTTTCTTGAGACAACATTTGACTTGGCAGGGGCCCCATGTCACTTACCTTCCAGTCATAATATTAGGAAAATGTATGATAAATATGATGCACTTAGTAGGTAAAAATTATTAGCCAGAATATAAAAGTACTAAAACTAAAAGAAAAAAATGATAAATTATATTTCATCAACATTGGTAAGATTTCCTACCAAGAGACAAATTAAAGGATAATCCATACACTATGAAATATATTCAGAATATATAGATTGTAAAAAAAAATTACATCCAGAATATATACATATTTCTACAAATAAACAATAAAAAGATGGATAACCCAGTTAAAAAAAATGACTGAAGACTTGAAGAGACACTGTACAAAAATAAGTGAATGGCCAATAAATATATGAAAAGAATGTCAACATCCTCAGTCCTTGAGGATATGCAAAATAAAGCAACGATGACATACTATTCACACTTGTAGAAAGGCTAACCAAAGGGAAAAAACAAAAGTAATGATACCCTACATTATCAAGCACGTGAGCCAATTCAAACTTTCAAGTATTATTGAATGTTGGATTAGTTTGCCAGGCTGTTGTAACAAAGTACTACAAAGTGAATGTCTTCAACAAAAGAGATCTAGTGTTTCACAACTCTGGAGACTAAAGATGTGAAGTCAAGCTGTTAGCAGGGCCAGTTCCCTCTGAGGGTTGTAGAGAAGAATCTCCTCCAGGCCTCTCTGTTTGTTTTGTGGATGGCTGTCTTCATGTTCATATAGCATTTTTCCTCTCTATATGTTTCCAAATTCCTCCTTTTTATAAACATCCTAGTCAGATTAGAAGCCACCTTAATGACCTCATTTAAACATAACTAATTGCATCTACAACAATCCTATTTCTAAAAAGTTCCCATTCTGAGGTAATGGGGATGAAGACTCAACATACGAATTTTGGATACACACAATTCAATCCACAGCAGGCATGAAAATGGTATAAGCACTTTGTAGAACTGTTACATACATCCGTATGATACACCTCAACAATTTCACAACTAGATAAGATGAATGAACTAAATGCAATAATATGGATCATTGTAAAAACATATGTTAAATTTAGAAGCCAGGGACAAAAGAGTTCAATTTACATGAAATTTAAGAACAGGCAAAATTAATCTGTCATATTAGAAATTAGAAAGTGGTTTCCTGGCAAGTGAGGGAGGGAGGGAGAATGACTAGAAAGGGCAAAAGGGAAAATTGTGAGGTGGTAAAAATGTTCTTGTTTTGGACAGTGATCATACAATTGTACAATTGTTAGAACTCAACAAAACGAACACCTAAAGTCAGGTGTATATTTTTATGTTAATTAGACCTAAATTGTATACAGACACATATTTGCACTCATAAAAATGCATATAAATATATACAGTTGTTTAAAACTAGAACTGACACTTCAAAATACATGTTGCTAAAATTCAAACATGTAAGAAAAATATTAAGATGAAAAATGTAGATCATGGTTGACATTTTCTTCCTTAAACTTGTTTTATAATAAAATTTTGTACCAAGAAAATAATCAGTGAATTTTAATGAAAGTGGAGTTCAAGGTTGTGTAATAATGGGAATTCATAAATCTATTTAAAATTCTGGCATTCATGATCCTTCCTTTGGAAAAAAGGAAGAAAAAACAACTGATTTAGCAATCGGTATAGGTAACTTAAAATTTAATATGCAGGACAGCAAATACAATTCCCTCAGATGTACAAACTTTAGTTCAACATAGTTGTTGATTTCTATATTAAGATTCTTATATCAGGATAGTCTGGGTTATGCTATGGGTGCACACAGCCCCATATTCTCATTGGCTAAATATAACAAAGATTTATTTCTCCCTTCTTCCATATGTTCAATAGAACTTTAGGGGTTTTGCTCTTCAGAGGCACTTGGTGAATAATCTTTTGCATTCACCACCACAGGGGAAATGAGATTGGAGAGTCTTTGGAAATTAAATTTTCCAGTCACAAAGTGAGATGTATAGCTTCTGCCTATGGATCATCTACTGGAATTAGTTACACGACCATGTCCCACCTCAGGGTGAAAGGGCATATATCCTCCCATGTCCTGGAAGGTGACAGGGGTCAGATATTGGTGAACAATGGACACATATTTCATACTTAGATAATGGTAAAAGCAGATTCTGGGGTCTCTTAAAATCATAGGATTTTCCTTCCAAACCAGTAAAAAAGAAGAAGAAATATATTCAGTTTTTATAACTAGCAAGCCCTCCATTTACTGATATTAGTAAAAATGATTTATCAACAAAATTTTAGGAGCTAAAATGGTTTAGATAATACCTCCTTTTTAAAATTTACTTATTTTTCAAGGAAGCGCTACATTTACCGTGGGGCTCAAACTCAGGACCCCAAGATCAAGAGTCACATACTCTACCAACTGAGCCAACCAGGTACCTCTAGGTAATGCCTTCTAACCCCCCTAGTAAAACATCAACTATTAATAAGTACAGGACAAAATTCAAAAGAAACAAATAAAACAGAGTACACGATGTGCAATATTCTTTCTTTGGCTCATTTGAAGACCCTCAATTGTCCAAGTGCTCTAATGATCACTGTCCCTGAAAAATTTATTTAATAAATTGAAAAGGTCAAAATATGAAATTTTGATGTCCCTTCTTTCTTTCCTCAACTGCTCCTGATCAAATGTTCAAAAATATGTATTTTAGAACATGAACTTTAATTGAAAGAAAAGAAAGGGAAAAAATTCACAATCTCACTACTCCAGCCATTACAGTGGTTTTACCTTTCCATCTTTATATTTCAGCCTTTGTCCATGCAAACAATTTTTACACTGATACATATAAGCATTTTCTATGCATTTTACTCCATATTTAAGCAAAATACTGTGAAAAGTCTGTAAATCCATAAAAAATAAATTAAGAAATCATAAGGATCTCTGGCAAAGTTTTCTACTTCAGTATCATCTCTTCTCCTTAGGAAGTTAAAAAAAATACATACTTATGGAAACAAAATATCCAAGTAAAGCTTATATTTCCCAGGTTCCCTTGAAAGTAAGGGCTATTAAGAAGATCTTTTCATATGGTATCTCTGGGAATGATCCTTAATAAGACGATAGGTTTTGTTTACTCCTTTGTTCATTGGAATTTAGACATCATGGCCCACTGTGACAAAATCATCTTCAAATACCAAGCTAGAATGAACCTAGTTTCTGGAAGAGAGGGCCTGGATTGAATTGCCTCAAGAGATAAACATCTAACTTGGCCATTCATTATTTATTTTGTTTGATTTCATTTGAGTTTTGTTTTGTCATGTGTTGTTGAAACCAAAGCTAACAGAGGTCCAGAATTCTTTAGCAACCATGTCATCTTGACACTGTTTTTAAAATAAAAATTATTTATTTATTTATTTATTTATTTATTTATTTATTTAATTTTAGAGAGATACAGAGAGAGAGGGTAGGGAGAGAGGCAGAGGGAGAGGGGTAGGGAATTCCAAACAGTCTCCTTGTTGAGCATGGAGCCCGATGTGGGGCTTGATCTTATGACTCTGGGATCATCACCTGAGCCAAAAATCAAGAGTCCGACACTCAATCAACTCAGTGACTTAGGCGCCCCCCATCTTGACACTTTTGAAATTTCTGGAAATGCTTGTGCTAAAACGTTTTAATAGTACAAAGGTATAAAAGTATTAGAAGTATTCACTTTCTATAACTTCTCCCCAAAATATTTGTTAAAAGTCTTGTTTCATTTCTCCAAATAAATATTTATTTACTAAACTAGATAAGATCTAGCTATAAGATACAGCCCTATAAGTACATTTTGATTGGGTTAGTTATTAGTTATTTTTATCTATGTAGATGTTGGCGTAGGTATAGATACATATGCACATTTTTCTAGATTTCAGCAACATTAGGCAGTATTTATATGTTATAAAAGATGAAAAAAATAGCTATGCAGTTTACATTCAAATGTTTTTCTCTGGTTGAGAAAATTGACACAGGTCATTCTTGGGGAATTTTGCATACTGAAAATGTCCTTATTGTATCTTTACATCTAATAGATAATTTGGTTGGATATGAATTCCAGGTGGAAGTTATTTTCCCTCAGAATTTGGAAGGCTTGCCTTCATTTTCTTTAGCTTGTAATGTTGCTGTTGAAAAGTCTTATGTCATTCTGTCTACACATTCTTTATATTAATACCTAAAATTATTGCTTTTCTGTGAAAGTTTTTAGAATGGTTTCTTAGTCTGTGTATTCTAAAATTTCAGGATGATAAGTAAGGACATTAATTTTTTAAATTTATTTTGCTGGGCAATCAGTAATCCTTTACAATCAGCTGATTCATGTCTCTCACCTCTTGTGACATTTTAACATTACTCGTTCCAAGTTTTTCTCTCCTTTATTTTAGTTTCCCTTTATGGAGCCCCTGTTATTTGTATTTGGTGCATCTAAAACAGTTCTTTAAAACTTTGATTTTTACTTTCCTAATTTTCAATGTCCTTTGCTCTGTCTTCTAGAAGATTCTGGAATTTTGTGTCTCTTTCCTTCATTTATACTAAAAAGTATGATTTCTCAGAGCTCTTTTTTGTTGTATGTGTTGCTTTGTATGGCATCTTGTTCTTCTCTTACAAATGCAATACTTTTATTAATAGGATATATTTGACACTCTATAGAGAATAAAACTCCAGACTTCTGATAGCATAAGACAGCATAAAGGAAGACAAATTATCTGGCAATGCAGACTAGGGGAGAGTCTTAATGGGTCTAACTACTTCTTAAACACCTTTTCAAAATATCCTGGTTTAGTTTAGTTTCACTCTCACCCTTTTTCTGAAAGATACCAGATGTTAACAATCCCTGAGACTTTAGGTCTCTGTAGTATAAACTGGGTTGCTTTGTTTTAATACCATGGCTTTCGAATTGAGCTTTAGGATTTGGCTTCCTGGTGTATGTTAAGTTACCATTCATAAATCTGTCTACAGCTCCTAAAGTTGTTTTGAAATTTCCTCTCCTGTTCCCGTATCCTTTTAGGTGCTTTGACTGTCAAACAACAACAAAAAAGCTAAACCCTATTTTCTGCCATTTAAATAGAGTTCTGAGGATGGAACAAATATAAACACATGACTTCATTCTATCTTCTTTAGACAAATGTATGCATGTATGTATGTAACTAAGATGTATGTCTTATGTACATTTTAATAGAATATTTAATTGCTTGGTTGAATTATGCTCAAAAAAGTGGTCTGAACTATTCTAATCTAAATTAAGAAAAATCCCTCCCTCCTAATCTTTAAATATTTCCAAATGATGCAATAATAACTCACGGGGACGAAAATAACCAGTGTCATTAGTTCTCTTGTCTAAACAACGTTTATGAAAAGCTCAAGAGAAAATGCTCTGAATCGATGACAGTTAATTTTGGTTTTTGCTCTCCCTCTCCCCCTTCCCACTCACATCTCCCTCTTTTGAACTCTTCATTTTTTCTTGCTCAGACATATATTTTGGCATCTGAATGTGAGCGCATGTAGCATGTAAGAAAGAGAGAAGGAACTGAGTGTTATGGCTTTGAAACTTCTTGATAAAACACAGCTGCTCATGTTGGAGGACATTTTATTGAAAACATAAATTCTCACAAGCAGCACCTGGAGTGCCATAGTTTTCAAGTTGACAAGACTGTACCGTGAACATTCTAACTAAATATTTAACAACTGTGGTAAATGTCAATTATATAAATGGTGGAAAGATATACTCTAGATTTATGTAGCACAAACTGAGCTCTTGGTCCAGAAAAAAAAAAAATCCACCTAAATAATTACTTGTGGAAGTTTTGATTTTTCACATGGACTGTTCTAGATAACTCTTACACTACTCTTGAGGACAAACCACTGGTTTCCATCAGAAATAATTAATAAAGACAGATGAAATAGAAACTGACAATAAGATACTGAAGATGTTAATAATGGAATTATAATTCTGACCACAAATCATAGATATGACACCAATTTCTCCCTGTAAACCACCTGTTCTATTCCTCTATCTTCCCGTACACCCCCATATTAAAAGAACCAGAGTATCTGTGTTTTATGATGCTAACTCTCTGGATAAGAATTAAAATTTTCAGTTGAAATTCTGATGTTTACACATATTTGGATAATTTTTGTTAAGTACACCAAACCCATAACTTTAAAATTTCTTCTAAATCTTTTAATTTTCATCTGGCTATTGTCTAAAACATCTCGTTAATTTATTCAAAAGTTAATCATTCAACTGTTTTGTTTTTCTAACAGTTATACACAACATAGCCCCAGACTCCTATTTATCCTCAGTATTAATCATATATTCTTAGGGCCCAGGCTCCTAATGGGTCTGACTAGGGGCATGTTTTTTGAGGATATATTGGTTTGGAGGTGAGGGCTTTTGCAAACTATAAATCCATCCACCCTCCAAGACTGATATATTCCTAGAAATATGTAGTTCCTCTTTCCCAAAGTCTCTTAATCTCTCATCTCTAGCAGCACTGTAGTAAAAATCAATTGTGCACTAGAAAAGTATCCTATGCCAGGTTGGGGGTGGGGGGGGGAGTTGTCTCTTATTTGAAGTTCAATATATATATTGAAGTGGTTGACTTCAATCCTGCATGCACTATTAGGCATACAACATGATGGCTATGTTCAAAACATTATTAGATTGTTCAGAAATTATTATTGATTGCCAGAAATACAGGGTCAGTGCATGAGAACATCACACATTTTCAACTTGTAATAGTACAAAAACGGTTTTTAAATAATTGTATTTTAAGTCATTAACTGAAGAATTTTAGCCTTTGCACGTTTACGTAATTGTATCTTTAAAAGTATGTAAAGATTAAAGATGGTGTAATGTAATGAAAGAAATCTCAGAATTGCAAATGAAATGAAGCATTTAAAGGTGGGAAAAAATTAATCATTAGTCTACACAACGATGTTAGCTCAAATTGATTGAGTGCTAATTATATACTAGGCACTGTTCTGGATGTTTTATGCAAATTAACCAATTTACTTCACAAAGCAATCCTTTAATAATTTAATTCTCAAAGCAACCCTTTGCCATTATAATTATTTTCCTCATATTGGTAATGAAATACGTGATTATGTTAAGCCAATGGATGAAGAGTTAGGAGACCTTGTGTCCATTGTAGTCTTGCTTTTGGTTCAGGCACAATGTTCAATTGCTTCATTGATAGAATGAGATTCTGTGCCAAGGAGTCTTGAATTATCTTTAAATTCTAAAAAACTATGGATTAAGTAAAAGATACATGATCTAACTTGGGTATTTTCTTTTTCTTGATTCAGACTTCATGGACTGTACCTCAGGTTTTTTTCAATCGCTAACATAATAGTAATAATACCTTTCTCAGAGGGTTGACTGGAAAAGGTGTGATGAGTTATTACAATGAGCTAATGCACGTAAAAATTTTGAATAGTGCCTGGTCTATAACAGGCACTCAGTAAATTGGAACTAATATTGTTTTTTGACTAAATATCAGGATTTAAAATTCTTTTTATTCTGTAAAATTTTAAAGATATTATATATTATCCAACAAGTCTGCTTGTAAGGTCTTAAATTAGACTGAAACAATGCAGCTATTAACAATAATAGTAAACTTAAGTGTAACTTACCTGTAAATTGTTAATGCAATCTTAACATCTTAGTATTAAGATATTATCTGTTACTGTTCTTCAATATCAGATTGTTTATTCTTTATTTCACCCAGCACTTAGAATTTGTTTAGTGCATATATAATAGATTTACTCCAATGAGGTTTTTTCCCCCTTCTCGACATTCCTTTGAGATTGCTAATTTGGAATGTTCATAAATATTTTATTTATAATTAACCTAAAAGTTTCTTATTGATTTTTAAACTTTCCCACAATCTGATCTCACAATATTTTCATGTTGTTTTTATCTACTTGTATTATTAGCATCTGTTTTCCTCAGTTTTTCGTAGCTGTATCCCTCCCAAAAATCCAGTCCTACCTTATTTTCTAATTTACCTTTGACAAGATTATGAAGTACTATGAATTAAAACCTGAGATTCCCATGAGACAAAGCCAGCAGCTAAAACTTGTAAATACCTTATCAGGAATGAGTCTTGATAACCAAGAAACTTTTAAATCTCAATTTTCTCTACACAAGTCACCTTCTCAGAAGGGTTTTTGAAAAATTATACATCTTTATATATTTGTATATTGGGAACTAAAAAGTTTTCATCCCAAGTTTAAGTACTATAAAAGAGTAATTTCCTACATTATGTAAATATTGCCATTAAAACTATGAAGTCACTCTTGTAAATGCATCCATTGGAATTGAAATACCATATTGATCTGATATGTAATATCATCCATTAAGAAGTATGAATAAGCAAGCAAGAGTATGAATTTATTATTGTTTCCTTTTCTCCTTAAACTTCCATTTCCATTCCATCCTGCATTCAGAGTTTACCCATTATGTGTCTATGCTTGAAAGTGTTTTATTGATCCCTATCATACTCCTCTGCATTAAAAGTATGTGCATGTATTTAAATTTAATTCATTTCAAAAGTTGCATTTTTATTATAGACTTGGTGGTAAATTTTGGGCGGCATTCTCATTATTATTACTAATGCATACTTATTAAAAAATAATATGTTGTGCTTTCATTTATAATAAAAATAGTGCAAAGGTAGAGGACAATGACTTGAAGTATAAAGATTATTTTATTTTTTAATAAGATTACATATGTTTAGATAAATATTACACTAAAATTGGACATTATGTGTCATCCCATTATTGTTTTTGTTTTGCAGATATAAGCTTGAGAAAAATTAGCAATGTCACAGATTCTTTATCTCCTTCTGAGCTATATTTCAAAAGTCATATTGTGATATAGCATCATCTATCCATTGATCCATCAACACACAACTCAGTTGCTTTTACCTTCTTTTTTTTTAAGATTTGGAATCTATTAGGTTTGTAAAAGAATGTATTACTCAGCCCCTTTCTTAATTATGTAGATGTAGTCAAAATACTTTATTAAGTCATCAAATTAATTTTAGCTAATGTATCTATTATTCTTCTATAAAAATGGGAAACTAGAAATTTCATTAATATATTGAGTGTACTATTTTGATAAAATGCTTTTTATATTAACATATGCTTTAAAGTATTTATTGAAGCATTTTTCTGCAGATTTGATTCATTCTATCTATAAAATAATATCTATCATATAACTTAAATGGCAAAGAAATTCTCCTTGACAATGTGATACATAAGACTAATTTTTACCAAGAAAAATATGACATCAGACTTCAGTACAAATAGATTTCTGAGATAACCATTTGACTTCTGAATTTTAATTCTAAGGTGAATGGATGAATGAATGGCTAGCTCAAATAAATGCTTGGAGCCTTACTATGAATTTGTTCCCTGAATGAAAACAGGCAATGCTTTTACCAATATTTCTGATCAATGCTTTGCTTTGATCTTATGAGTCTTTCCTCAGAAACAATATATTTTTGGGGCACCTGGGTGGCTCAGTTGGCTGAGCGTCCAACTTCAGCTCAGGTCACGATCTCGCAGTTCGTGGGTTCGAGCCCTGCGTCGGGCTCTGTGCTGACAGCTCAGAGCCTGGAGCCTGTTTCAGATTCTGTGTCTCCCTCTCTCTCTGACCCTCCCCTGTTCATGATCTGTCTCTCTCTGTCTCAAAAATAAATAAACGTTTAAAAAATTTTTTTTTAAAAGAAACAATATAATTTTTTGACAATAACTGGAGAGAGGCAGTATGGAGTACAGAGACAATATAAATAAATGAAAATGTTCATATTCCTTAAATTTCACTGTCCAAATTATTTAAATTCAGAAAATTCCATCACTAGACAAAATAAACAATTTCTATAAGCCGTATTTCAATTTTTTTGATATTGACCAAGATTTGGGGCAGTAGGGTGGCTCAGTTGGTTGAGCGGCAGACTCTTGATTTTGGCTCAGGTCATGACGTTGAGGTTTGTGGGTTAGAACCCTGTGCCTGTGGGCTCTGTGCTGGCTGGGTGCAGCCTGCTTGAGATTCTCTGTCTCTTGTCTCCCTCTCTCTCTCTGCCCATCCCCTGATTGCACTCTCTCTCTCTCTCTCTCTCTCAAAAATAAATAAATAAGCATTATAAAAAATATTGGCCAAGATTTGAACTTCTATATATGGTTCGTCCTACTTTGTCTATAGCAGGTGCTGTCATATCAATTCTGTGAATGTTGCCTATAGTTTGTTGACCTAGAGGCTTGGAAACCCCGGGCACAGTGTGACATAGTACGATCAGAAATTAATGAGATATAGGGATGGACATTGTGAAAGGAAAGGTTGCTAGGGAAAACAGGCTAGTTACCTCCACCAACTATCTTCTTAAGCAAGTAGATTTTAAAAATTTCGTGTTTGTCCAAGATTTGAAATTTGATTCTCTTAAAACCATCAATGCCCATGTATACAATGGAAAATTTTTTGTGAGCCCTAACACTGTTAGCTGTCTATCGCAGCTTGGAAACTGGTATTTTAAACTGGAATACTACTCAGTAATGAAAAAGGATGAAATCTTGCTGTTTGCAGCAACATGGATGGAACTGGAGGGTATTATGCTAAGTGAAATAAGTCAGTCAGAGAAAGACATATATCATATGTTTTCACTCACATGTGGAAGTTGAGAAAGTTAACAGAAGACCAAGGGGGAAGGGAAAGAAAAAAACAGCAAGGGAGGCAAACCATAAGGGACTCTTAAATACAGAGAACAAAGTGAGGGTTGATAGGAGTGTGGAGGCAGGGGTACAAGGAAAATGGGTGATGGGCATTGAGGAGGGCACTTGTTAGCATGAGCACTGGTGTTGTATGTAAGTGATGAATCATGGGAATCTACTCCTGAAGGAAAGAGCATACTGTGTATATACACTGTGTATGCTAGCTAACTTAACAATAAATTATATGTATATATATATATATATATATATATGCACACACATATATATACATATATAAATATATATTTATATATGTTTATATATATTTATATATTTATATATATTTATAAATAAATATATACTTATATACGTATGTATATATATAATAAGTATATATATATTTTTTATATATAATAATATATATATTAATATATTTATATATATACTTATATATACTTATATACATATATACATATACTTATATACTTATATACATATATACATATATGTGTATATATATAATAAATATAAATATATATATATATATATATATAATAA
>NC_064810.1:97722174-97732174 GCF_023721935.1 Panthera uncia | reverse complement strand
ACATGTAATTTAACGTCTGTTATGTAAATATAACATTAAGTATGAAGTAGATTTCACTATTAATATCAGAATATTTTTGGACTCACATTGTCTGCCACTCAAATTGTTCTCTCCTGTATCCTTACACTTGATATGGTAATCTGTTAATGACTAGGATTTTGATCAGTTTATTTCTGGGTGTTGATGCTTCATGTTTCCTTTAATGAAACAAGTTTTATGTTGCAGAAAAATATTTCCCATGTGAAAGATTACTCAGGCATGTTCTGCATCTGTACATCAATGGCTGCTCTGGTTTAAATTGAAAGCACAGATTTTTTGAAAATAAAATACAAGCTTATGCCATAAAGAAGTTGAATAGCTGGACCATAATGGATCAGTAATGAGTCATTAGTGACTAAGGTGAGGGGAATATTGCTGTAAAGCAGTAAGTGACTTTGCAGCACATGCAGCATTCAGCAAAAACCAAATGCTAATGGAAATCCAGGTGCCAAGGCTTCTTGTGAGTTTACAAACTATTCAGAAGACGCAAACAATGTGTATCTTACAGTAGGAAAAAAACCGAGTGCTTAAATTTCCAATTCTCATTAAGCTTAAGCCACCTAGGTGGTAGAGAAAACAGTATAAACAGTTAAGAAAACTGTTGCATACTGATTACATGGAGCTCTTTCTAAAGCCAGGCGTATAATCATATTCTAAAATGGTTGCCAGCAATGCTCCTTATTTCTTTCAAACTGGTTCTTTTTTCCAAAAGGTTAAACAGAAACCTTCCATTCTCTGACAGGGCCATGCATGTCTAATTCTAAAAGGCACTTAGTATGCTCAGGAAATATTTGTTAAAAGTGAGAGTACCTTTAAAACTAATTTACAACCAGTATAACATAGAGTTCTGCTTGGTTAGAAAGGATGTAAACTGTGGAACTGGAGTATGATTCTGGAAGGTCCTGCTGAGGCAAGCATTAGCTTTTATTTTGAATGAATGAATACCAGAAAGTATTTTATTATTTTAATTATCAGTATTGACTATCATGGCATAATAACTAAAAATCATCAGAGAAAGACAAATATCATATGATCTCACTTACATGTAGAACATAAAAAGTAAAACAAATGAGCAAACAAAAAACAGAGTCTTTAATACAGTTGGTTGCCAGAGAGGAGGTGAGTGGAGGGATAGATGACATAGATAAAAGAGATTAAGAGGTACAAACTCCCAGTTATCATGGAGGTGAAATGTATAGCATAGAGAATATAGTCAATAATCTTGTAATAATGCATGGTGACAGATGATGACTGACTGAGCACTGAGTAATATGGAGAAATTGTTGAACCACTATATTATATACCTAAAGTTAACATACCATGGATTGTCGACTACACTAAAAACAAACAAACAAAAGAACTAAACATCAACCTTGAATGAATTAATGAATGAATGATATCTTCTGCAAGACTGCGCATCAGATAATTTTCTAGTGCTGATATTACCACATAACATTGTCACTAGATGTACTCAATGAAGTTGATGTTTTTTGTTTTATACATTTCCTGTTTCATTCACAGATTAGAACATAAAGTAGCAGGGCAGGACTTCAACACACAATATATTTTGCCATACCCAGTGCTTATTGAACTACCTCTGCTGGAGAATAAAAGGCCCCCTAACAGAACCTGGTATAAGCATTTCTTGTCCAGGTGAAACTGTAGGAAGGAGTGAAGGACTGCTGAGGTATAGGAGGAAAGAAGGGAAAAAGTGGATCTTTGGAAGCGCTTGTAACAATTTGTCTTTTAAAGTTTTTTGAGAAATAAAACTTCAGGTATATTATCCAATAAAATATATTGTATAAAATATATTTAAACAAGACTTAGTTATGGCAGGTTGTTCAGGGGAAATAGGTGCTCTGGACAGAGAGGCTCCCTAGTGAACGAAGGTGAGCCGTAACTGAGTTTTCTAGAGAGTTCTGTGAAGTCAGCTGCAGAGTCACTGTGCCCAAGTATGAATCCTAACTATACCCTTCACTAGGTGTGAGACATTAAGCACCTAACCTCTCTGAGCTTCTGTTCCCTCAACTGTAATATAGGAGATAATTGTCTTCATTCAACTGCTGTGAAAATTTTGTGAGATGACTTATATTGGAGCTTGGCACAATGGCTGGCAAAAAGTAAATACTAAGTAAATGTTAGTCCTTACTGTTGTTTTTTTATGCGTAAGGCAAATGTAAAGAGAAAGTCTCCATAGCCTTAGCAACTGCTAGAGAGATTTTAGTAGAATGGATATTTAATAAATGTTTGTTTAATACATGACCAATGAGTGTTATCAAGAAAGTAAATTTTTTCTTGACTTTCCTTTTTTTGTTGTTGTTTTTAGTAAGATCTTCCACTGATAATGAAATATCCATTAAAGTCAGGGTCATATGACTTAATTTTTCCTTGGCAGTTTGTATTTCTAAAATTATTTATATAATAGTCTGGAAAATAGAGAGTTTCAAGACTGTAGCAGCCTATAAGTTATAAATGACGAATTTTAAATTTGCTTCATTTTCTATAGGTGTACATATAAGGCATAGAAATCAAAATACAATGTAGTATAACATGATGCTGTAGTGAGGCAGAGTGTAAATAAGCTAGAGACTTAATTGAATTACAGCAAGCAGTGATATTTAGTATTTGTTACACGCTATGAAAGTCAATAAGAAATATGGAGTACCATGAAACAT
Source organism: Panthera uncia (assembly GCF_023721935.1). Classification (NCBI taxonomy): domain Eukaryota; kingdom Metazoa; phylum Chordata; class Mammalia; order Carnivora; family Felidae; genus Panthera; species Panthera uncia. Next base: position 97,729,460 of record NC_064810.1, on the reverse strand, counting down.
AAGACATGATTTCAGGCCTTAAGAGCACCACTCTAAGATAAGATATTTTTAGTTATCTACTCATTTGTGTTTGCATTCATTCAATTAATCTACAAACATTTACTGGATGCTTGCAATGTGCCACGTGTGTTTGGCACTGAGGATATGATAATAACAAAATGATGTTCTTGCTTTCAAGGTTCTCCCAGTGTTGTGGAGGAGATATAATGTAAATAGCTAATTAACATAAAATGTGATAAGTATCATAAGGGTGAGATGGAAACATGAAATAGAATGTCATAGATTAGTCAGACAAATTGAACGTAATTGGTCATGAATTTGGTAGAGTTCACAGGCTACAAAAAGCTAAGGCCCTAAAAGACATTTCAGAGGCTTAACCAATACATTCTAGAACATTTATATTAAAATAATTGCAGGCTGTCTGGAAAAATCGTCCTAGTGGACATGAATCTAAAACAGATCTTAAAGAATGAAATTTCTTAAGTAGAAGGGAAGGAACAGAGCATTTGATAACGTTAAATCAGTTGTTTCACGTTCAACTGTCCATTTTGACTATCCACCTGCCAAATGAGCTATGAATGTCCTTCACTTTGTGCCATCAATCATCAAATCTCTGTGGGAAGGGTCTTCAGTATTATTTGAATGGACTTTATATTAGTTATTGTCTAGAAGGCATCCCTGGCACCTGGTGCTTAATACTGGTCTCCTCTTCTTTGAACACTCTCAGGGATTGCATCACTCACTTGCTGCCTCTTGTATGTTTATATTTACAAAGTGTCTCTCTTCTAGGCCTACTTATTTCTCCTGGTTTTCTCTATAGTTGCACAGATTATTTGATACCCTTTTCATTAAATAGTCCTTCAAAAAAATTAAATACTGTTTTGACAAAAGTCCTCTTTTTTGTGTACTAAGCACCCACAACCTCTTCAGCTCTATCCACACAGCACAATTTCTAGATCTTTGATCATTTAGAGAAGATAAATAAAGGTACGAGTAATATTTTTGTTTAGTGGCAGGGATAGATTTAAGACTCTTAATAAGACCTTAGGGTATCTGTCCACCTTTGCTGATGACTCTTTAGAAATAGGTGTCTGTAACACCACTTTGTCCCTAGCTTCTTTCTTTATTCCCACCATTTCTCATATTCCCTGTTATAATCCTCCCCTTACTATTATTATTACTTGACCTTTTTAGGTAAATTGTCAGTCTTTTCTTATTGTGGTCATGATATTTTATTTTTGACTGTAGTAGTTGGTTTGTCAGGAAGAAAGGGGCTAAAACTCAACTGTGTCTGTGCTGTTACCTCCCTACACCTCTAATTCCTCTTATTATTCCTCTTATAATTAGGAATCTTAATTAGATAAATTCTTGAATCTGCCTTAGCTCTAAAATTCTGATTCCATGAGTCTATTATCTTACTGGAACAACTATGGACATCAGAAGTAACTTTTCTCCTTGCTGGACTATCCAATATCTTCTGATATTGTGGATAAATACAATTTCAATATTACACAACAACAGTAAAGATAAAACAACAACAATAAAATAATTCCTAGCTGAGGCAATTATTTTGATCTTCCTTCCCCATTGGGATTTAGTAAAGTGTATGTAATTTGTAGCAGCAGGGAAAAAAGCATCAGGGAAATGAGGAAAGCCAAAATAACCTTGTGATGAAGAGCACAGATATTGTTCTTCTCATATGAGGGAGAAAAATAAGAACTGATAAACACGACTTCATAGAGCAATAGACACCAAAGGAAAAAAAGGAGAACCACTGGTACATAATGGGCATTGCTACTACCTCTTGCCATTTTTTTTTTATTCTGTTCATGACATGAATATAATCCCATAAATTACCTTCTAAAGCCGGAAATGTTTTTCTTTGAAGAAAGATTCATCCTTATGATTCTGATTCTATCTACTGAAATGAATGGAATCAATTGTATACCCTGTAATAATGCTGAATAAAAATTACCTTTTTGAGACCATAACCTTTTCCAAATAGCATAATAATTGAAATGTAGCTATCCTGCTACATGACAATTGAATCATGAGAAATTGAATTGAGAATTCAATTGAATTGAAATTTAATTGAGACATTGAATGAGAATCGTATTTTCCTTCTATTTCATATGAGGCCTTAAAATCTCTCAGTGACATAATGAATAAGTAAACTTAATGCCCACAGCTTCATCTTCCTTTCCTTGAGCAAGCCAAAATATCTCAATTGTGTAATACTTCAAGAGTAATATGCTGTGATGTTATCTGGTTATTTAAAAACTTGTCAGTTGTGTATGTCTTCTAAGAACTCTTACATAAAAGATTACAAATATATAAAATATTATAAATACAGGCATATATTGCCTAAACATATATATATATATATATATACACACACATTATATATGTGTATATATATGCTTATATATGTTATATATATATATATATACACACACACACATATATATATAAAACACACACAACATAATGAAAGCAACTTTATTTAATGTCCAATGCTTTTCTAACTACTTCATAGAGTAATTCATTTAATTGTCAAAATTCACAGTAATGGGCACCTTGCTGGCTCAGTCAGTAGAGCATATGACTCTTAATCTCAGGATTGTGAGTTCAAGCCCCACATTGGGTGTGGAACCTACTTAAAATTGTAAAAAAGTAATTAAAAAATAAATATAATTCATAATAAGCCTATGGGGTATTATTACCACTATTTTATTTATGAGGAATATGAGGGACCAAGAACTTAACTGATCTGGCCAAAGTCACACAGTAAAGGGATAGAGGAAGTAGTTTGACTCCAGAGACATTATTGTCATGTTGCTTATTTCTATATGTCTGATATGGACATATGGACATATTCCACAAATCTACATACTGAGTATCCACCTCCTAATGACTATTATCTACCACAAAATTGGTAAAGTTAACCAAACCTAAGTTTGGCTTCAGTGTTGCATTGAATCATTTGGAGTTAAGTGGTATGAAGGTGTTGAAAATGGTGGAGGTCTGGACCAGATGGATCTAACAGATATATTCAGAACATTCAATCCTAAAGGCAGCAGAATACACATTCTTTTCAAGTACACATGTGACATTCTCCAGGATAGATCACAGACTAGGTCACCAATCAGGCATCAACAAATACAAAAAGATTGAGATCATACTATACACATTTTCTGATCACAACATTATGAAACTGGAAGTCAGTCACAAGAAAAAAAAAAAACGGAAATACCACAAATACATGGAGGCGAAAGAACACATTACTAAAGAATGAATGAGTCAACCAGGAAATTAAAGAAGAATTTAAGAAAATGGAGTGGTGCCCTGGTGGCTCAGTCAGTTAAGTGTCCAACTCTTGGTTTCGGTTCAGGTCATGATCTCATGGTTTCATGAGTTTGAGTTCCACATTGGGAACTCTCTCTCTATCAAAACAAATAAGTAAACCAAATAAATAAATAAATAAATAAATAAATAAATAAATACTTAAATGAGCAGAAGACATGAATAGACATTTTTTCAAAGACATACAGATGGCTCAACATCACTCATCATCAAAGAAATACAAATCAAAACTACAATGAGATATAACCTCACACCTGCCAGAATGGATAAAATTAATAACATAGGAAACAGCAGATGTTGGCGAGGATGCCGAGAAAGGGGAACCCTCTTACACTGTTGGTGGGAATGCAAACTGGTGCAGCCACTCTGGAAAACAGTATGAAATAGAACTACCCTATGACCTAGCAATTACACTACTAGGTATTTACCCAAAGGATACAAAAATACTGATTCGAATGGACATATCCACCCTAATGTTTATAGCAGCATATGAAAAATAGCCAAATTATGGAAAGAGTCCAAATGTCCATCAACTGATGAATTGATAAAAAAGAAATGGTGTACATATACACAATGGAATATTACTCAGCCATCAAAAAGAATGAAATCTTGCCATTTACAACAATGTGGATGGAACTAGAGTATTGCACTAAGGGAAGTAAGTCAGAGAAAGACAAATACCATATTATTTCACTCATGTGTGGAATTTAAGAGATATAAAGGACAGTTGGGTGGCTCAGTTGGTTAAACTTCTGACTTGATTTCGGCTCAGTTCGTGATCTCAGGGTTGTGAGATCATGTTTTTGTTGGGCTCTGAGCCTTCTCAGATTCTCCTTCTCCCTTTCCCTCTGATCTTTCCCCACTTGCATGCATTCTCTCTCTCTCTCTCTCTCTCTCTCTCTCTCTCTCTCTCTTTCACACACACACATATTCTCAAGACATAACAGATAAACATAGGGGAAAAAAGAGAGAAGGAGCCAAACCATAAAATAGACTCTTAACTATAGAGAACAAACTGAGAGTTCCTAGAGGGGAGGTGAGTACTGGGATGGGTTAAATGGGTGATAGGTATTAAGGAGGGCACTTGTTGGGATGAGCATTGGATGTTATAGGTAAATGATGAATCACTAAATTCTATACCTGAAACTAATATTACACTGTATGTTAACTAACCAGAATTTAAACAAAATCATGAAACCTAAAAATATTAAAACTAAAATTATGAAAACTAAAATTTAAGTTATTTACATTAACTGAAACATAAATAAATGCATCTATTTATTGGGGGAAAAAAGAAAAAAAAGAAAATGGTGGAGGCTACTAGTTCCCACTAAAACTTAAAACTTGGACTTGAAAACTAAAAATTAATCCTATCCTTTTTTCTTCTCTTATTCATTACCCCATTGCTATGACAATGTGTGGACAAAAGGAATGATTTGTTACCAAGGGCTTTTTCTATTTAAATGCTAGGTACCTCTAGGAATCTAATAGGGGATGAACTAAAATTCATAATTCTCATAAATTGTATTCAGCCTTATTTCATTTTCATAGGCAGTGGTGGAATATGTGAGTAGAAAGCAGGAGAGAGAGTGGCATCATTCAAACCTCGGGAGAGGGAAATAAAGGAAAATGCCTTTCTGAGTCTATCCTCATAGTAATTGCAAAAGGAAATAATCACCTAGATCCTTTCTTTATTATAATACAAGCAGGTGCTTGCCAAATTTCAGTTTGTCATCAAGCAAAAGGACTCAATAATTTATCTCCAGTTGATTGTTTTATTATCTTAACTTTTCAACTCTCAAAGCTGCAGAAAAGGAATGGCTAACTGCTAATGAAAATTTAAATATCAAGAAGGACCCTGGTGTGAGCCATTTCTATGCTGTTCTAGTTCAGCAGATACCAGGAAGACAGCCCAGACCAATTAAAAATATAACCTCAGGCAGTGAGGCGCAAGAATAGGAATTTTATGATTGTGCTAGGCAATTACAGTTTGCACAGTATCCATTCTCACTTTAGTTAGATACTGTAACCCCATTTTAGCAGCTAGGTTGCAAAGTTAAGAGACTTGGGTTTACTGTGAGTGACAACAAAAGACTGAAGGAAATGGTGACCATTTGCTGTCTACATAGCCTATGTGACATTGCAGAATCTCAACCTTGCTTATCTCTTTAATTCCTTGCTGTTCTCCTTTACTATTACTTCTTTACTATTGTCCAACCACTTCCTTCCTCTATTCATGAAGTGTATCAAACACTGGAATGCTTCAGAGATTTTACACATATGAGTTCCAATGACTAGAACACACTTTTCACTACTCCATACCTGACTAGTGCAGTAGAATTTTATCATGTCAGCTTAGCTAAGAGGGAATCACACTCCCTAGAATTTTCTTTCCTGCACAGTTCCAAATTACAAGCATACACAAGAGATATTTGGCATAAGATTTGAAAGGCAAAGAGGAGCGATAGATACATTTTTTTTTTCACACTCAAACTGTTGGTCAAAGGGGACTGTGTGCAGGTCTGTTGCAGGTCACATACTTTTTTTTTTTTTTTTCTTTTTTGGCTTGCTCTCCTTGTTAGCAAGGGGTGGCTGTGTGGCCTGTAGCTCCTTCAGAAACTACCAGATGCTCTTTTGGTTTCTTCGACTCCTATACTAGGTTTAGGAGTCCATGGTTAGGTCCACGACAAGGGTTCTGTCTTTTCCTGTATGTACTTGAACCATTGAGTTGGTGGCTTAGAGGTGATGAGAAGCCGATGTGAGTTCCAGTCCATCCTACCCTGTTCTGTTCGTGCCCACCCTCCACACTCTGTGCCCATCTTCCCTCCCAGACCCGCTGTGCTGCTCCCTGCAGCCTTCAGCACCACAGCACAGAGGGAAGCCCCACATTGGCATAATCAGCTTCCACACTGGGTGTGCTCAAATCTCTGTGAGAAATCCTTTATTTTTTACCCCCATTGACTCTGTTTCTTCAACTGAATCCTGATAGATCTAGCTTCTGTTCTTATTCAGGCTTCAGCCTAAATATCCCTCCTTGAGGGGCCTTCTGAGACAGCATTATTCAGAATGTGCCCTCCTCAGCCCTCTCCTCAGACCCTAGCTTTCCTTGTTCCTTTCTCACCAAGCACTTATCATCATTTATACCAATTTCACTTAGCTTACTTGCAATTTGCCTGTCCCCCTCATGACTGTGTCGACTCTATGGGAGAAGTTATGTTTTGTCCTCTTTTGTCACTTCATCTTCAATATCTGTGACGGTGCCTGGTAGACAGTGAATGCTTATTAAATAATTTTTGTACATGGGAATGAATGATAAATGAATGGATAGATACTTTTTAGAAAGGTAGCTCTGAGCACCCTGTGAACAAAGAATTTGAGCTTGGTGACTGGATGGCCGGACAGGGAGCTTCAGACATTGATAAAGGCTTGAAAAATGAAGGTGAACAATATGAGGCATGGACAAAAAGAGGAGACAGGAAAATTTGACTCCTCCATGAAAAAGAGGATGGTGAAAGAGACGGTAGAATCGGGATGAGAGATTCCTCATTCCTTTAAAGAAATGGAATCACTCAGATGGATAGATAAGGGATTTCTCACAGAGGTTTGAGGACACACAGACATTTGAGAGCACACAGACATTTGAGCACACACAGAGTTGAGAGCACACAGAGATTTGAGAGCACACAGAGTTTGAGGGCACACAGAGATTTGAGTGCACCTGGAGATCTGAGTGCACACAGAGATTTGAGCACACACGGAGATTTGAGAGCACACAGAGATCTGAGGGCACACAGAGATCTGAGGGCACACAGAGATTTGAGAGCACACAGAGATCTGAGGGCACACAGGGATCTGAGCACACACAGAGATTTGAGGACACACAGAGATTTGAGCGCACACGGAGATTTGAGTGCACACAGATT
>NC_064810.1:97701200-97722164 GCF_023721935.1 Panthera uncia | reverse complement strand
GGGATTTGAGGGCACACAGCGATCTGAGCTCACACTGAGATCTGAGCGCACACAGATATTTGAGGGCACACAGATTTTAGAGCACACAGAGATTTGAGCGCACATAGAGATCTGAGTGCACACAGAGATTTGAGCGCACACAGAGATTTGAGAGCACACAGAGATCTGAGGGCACACAGATTTGAGGGCACACAGCGATCCGAGCACACACAGATATTTGAGCGCACACAGAGATTTGAGGGCACACACAGATTTGAGTGCACACAGATTTGAGGGCACACAGCAATCTGAGCACACACTGAGATCTGAGCACACACATGTTTGACTGCACACAGAGATCTGAGGGCACACAGAGATCTGAGCACACACAGAGATGTGACGGCACACAGAGATTTGAGGGCACACGGAGATTTGAGTGCACACAGAGATGTGAGCGCACACAGAGATGTGAGCGCACACAGAGATCTGAGCGCACACACAGTTTGAAGCTTCCATCTGTGTGCTCTGTGTGTTGTGTCAGAGGCTGCAGGCAGCAGGGCAGGAGGTTGGGTGGTAATGGTGTGGAATATGGTCGCTGGGAATGTGAACAGGGCGGGATGAACTGGGACTTGCATCACCTTCTCATTCCTCATTCTTCACTACCAAGAAGGAAGTGATGCTTGGACAGATTGAAGTTGAAGAACAGGCTTTAGGGAATAACATACGGAGCTTGAAGTTTTGAATTCGGATGGAAATTTCTGATAGAATGATGAGTCAGGAGTGCTGACACACTAACCTATATGTATCAGAGAGTGGTATTTGAAGCCATGCCAGTACTTAAGATTATCCAAGTAGACTGTTGAAGTAATTTAAGAAGAGGTCCAAGGAATCCTTAAATATTTACCACGTAGGAGGGTGAATAAAACTATAAAGCTTAAGAGATCCTTAAAGACTTCCATGCTTTGAGTATGAAGTAAAATTGTTTTAGAAGAGCACACAGCACAAACATGAAGAGCAGACAAAGAATCACACACTTCATTCGTCTGAACTAGCAGCCTCAGAACTTGGCAAGCCATCGCCATGAGGATCTAACATCCTCTATATTCGTGCCTTTTTTCTCAGCTCTTCTACCCAAATACCCATTATAATGTTTCAAACCCCCTTTAGTAACTTTAAACCTGAGTGGAAAAAAATTGTATTGTCTGTATCAATAGTTCTCAAATGGAGACAATTTTGCACGTGGTGGGTACATTTGACAATGTTTGGAGGTAGTTTTTATTACTACAGGCATCTTGTGGTTTGAAATCTGGATGCCAATAGGAATCCTGCAAGGCAGGGACAGCAGTCCTCCCTCGCAACAAAGGACTTTCTCATCCCCACAATGTTTTGCAAACAGTTGCTTTCATTTTTTTTATTAAAAAAAAAACAAAGTTTATTTGTTTTGAGAGAAAGTACACATGCGCTAGTGGGGGGAGGGGCAGAGAAAGAAGGAGAGAGAGAATCCCAAGCAGGTTCCGTGCTCAACTCAGAGCCTGGTGCAGGGCTCAATCCCATGACTGTGAGATCATGACCTAAGCTGAAATCAAGAGTTGGATGCTTAACTGACTGAGCCACCCAGGTGCCCAACAAATAGCTGCTCGTAGAACATGATTTGCAGATATTCTATAAAATATTAATCAAGTTTGTGCACACACTCGTGCTTACACATAAATAACTATGTGGACATATTGGTTGCTAAAAAATATTTAAATGGGTTTATTTGCTACAGAAACTCAGAGTCTTGAATATATTAATGGACATTTTAAATCTCTTAAGTGGTATTCTGTGTGCCCTATTTCTCAAACTTAATTGACTTGGGAGCCTATTTCTGATCAAACATGTTGAGAAACTAGTGTTCTGCAAGAAAACTTTGGGAAACACTATCTTGGAGTCTGGGAACAGAATCTTAGACTATAAGGGATACAATAATATGAATATTGCCCCCTAAAATGTTTACTAAAAGATGAGTATCTAGACCTATGATCTAATTACAGGTCTGTTTGGTCTATTTATTAGCTGAAGGTTAAGAAGCAATTAGTTATATAGTGGTATAACTTGGGGTCTGGTTATTAAAAAGATTTTGAAATTGACAAATAAATACATATAATTTTATGAATGTGTTAAAAATTCAAACACAATTATCTGTGCTATGAATTTTCACAGAAAATTAAGAAATAAATATGTAAGATAAAAAATATAAACCAGACAAAAATGCAGACCAAGTATAGTAATTATTTTTAAAAATTAAATTAGGTAAACTAATTTATTTAAAATAAAAAAAGTTTAAGATTTGACTAAAAAGTAATGATGAAGCTATGTATAATAAAAAAAAATACTTAAAATTTCGCATCTTCCATTACTTGGCATCTCCATAAACGTATGGAGTTTAATCACTGGACAAAATCACTGACCAGTTTCAATGTATTTTAGATTCAGTCTAAAATAAGTGAAAAAAACAGAAATATGTTCAAATGCATTTTTATGCTATTATTGTGGTACCATGTTATGGGTACCATTTTTTGAAAGTAAGCATCTTATATGTGAGTGATGCAATCTTTTGGGCCTTAATTGTACTTGGGAAAATAGTGTTGGTCCATTGACTGGCAGGTACATCAGTAAACATGGAGATTTGTTTTCATGTGTATCAAGTTTTGATTATTCTAGAATCTTATGGTATAGATTTTAAGGAAGAAAAAATATCTGGGAAGAATCCAGGGAGTGCAGCCATGAGTGATGATATTATTAAATGGCCTGGAAAATAAGATATATAAAGAAGACCTAAAAAAGAAAAAAAAAAGGTGGTTGGCTTATAAAAGAGAATCCTGAGGAATGAGTTACTAAAAATTCTATTTGAACCAAAAACAGAACATATAAAAGTGTTCTTAAATTGTACCAAGGAAAAAGGTTAAATATAAAGATGAACTGTGATGTTGTACACTTGAATCATTTCCGAAGTTGGTGCTTTTATAGCATTTTGAGGGCAAGAGTCTAAACCCCTAAGCATGTTGAATTATATTTAGTGCTATTGGATAAAAGAAAGTGGTATTTCTTTTTATGTCTATACAAAATGTCTTTATATGTCTTTTTATGTCTCTGTGCACACCCTCCTATGATTTTAATAAATGTTTTTCCAAATGTATATTGCAAAAAGTGGTTAAATGAAGAATACCAGCAGCAATGACAGAATGAAAGTATAACAAAAGATTTTACCAGTATGGAGGAGAGTGTGTGTGTGTGTGTGTGTGTGTGTGTGTGTGTGTAAGTGTAGGGTACCATTCATAGAGGAAGTACTGTATTTCAGTACCAGGAATTCAGTACTTTAGACTCTAAAATTAATTTAATTTAATTTAATTTAATTTAATTTAATTTAATTTAATTTAGTTTTATTTTATTTTATTTTATTTTATTTTATTTTATTTTATTTTATTTTATTTTATTTTATTTATGTTTATGTATTTATTTTGAGAGAAAGTTCACATGTGCGAGCAGGGGCAGAGAGAGAGGGCTAGAGAGAATCCTAAGCAGGGTCTGCACTGTCAGTTCAGAGCCCAATACGGGGCTTGATCTCACCACCATGAGCTCATGACCTAAGCCAAAACCAAGAGTCGAACGTTTAGCCAACTGAGCCACCCAGGCACCCCTAAAACTTTATTTTATATGTAGGAGAAATATTTATCTTTTGGAAAGACTAAAATTAACCAAGATAAGAAGCCTGATACATAAAGTCCTACTACCAACCTACTTGACACTGGGACATGTACCTGTCACATTTACAAGAATTTAAGGTTGGCCTCAACACACATCCTTTCTCAGTAATCGGCGTATGTGCAGAACAGAACTATATTGTTTGTTTGGTGAATATAAAATTATAATAAGGTAAATTAGTACACTAAGCAGATAGGCCAGTTAATACTATGGTCACATGTTAAACCCTAAAATCTTGGTGGCTTAATTTAACAAGGATTAATTTCTCTTAGAGTTATGGAAGTATAAACAATGACTCTTAAGCATTCACTTAAAGTGACACACACCATTTCAGCTCTCAACCAGTTGGCCAGAATTAATCACATCACCTAATAGGAAAAGGGCTGAGAAATGTGAAAATGCATATAGAATATTTGGTGAGTTGTAGATGACTTTGTCTTAGTTAGACCAATTAATTATTTAATGGCATGGGATAAATCTATATTGCATGTAATTTGTCAATGATTCAAACTGCTTAAAGAGGGGGGCTAATTTCTTTCCTAAAAACCTTTGGAGTAGACATTGTTTATAGCTGACTCCAAATTTCTGCCTTTTCTATAGTTTGATATCTGACCATCCCATGTTCAACTGGCAGAATATATATATTTAATATATTTACATCTTAAAATAATTCATACTAAAGTCAGCTAACTCTATAGCTATTCTGTTTTTTTTTTTTTTTTAGGTGACTTAACATACCTGTGATTTTATTCATTAAATACTGATTTTGTTTTTTAACTGGATGGTAGAATGAGGTTGCAGACTTATAAAAAAATCAATTATAAATTTCTTAAATACTTTAATCAAAATTTCAATTAATCAATTACTATTTTGTTAAGAAAAGGTACAGAACTTAGAATAAAATATTTATATATTATACTGCTTTTAATAACTTTGTCTTTTCAATTAAATTGATTAATTCAATCTTAAAATTTTTTTAAACTTAAATCTACAAACTAGCCAAGTGAATTCATTCTCATTTTTTCAAATGTCAGTACAACTTATAAATCCACTATTTTCTAAATAATATGATTTATATTTTGTTAAAGAAACACTTCTAATTTCACAAAATATTGCCTTGTAAAACAAAATAATTGTTGTTGTTGTTATGTTTTTATTATTTATTTTTGAGAGACAGAGTGTGAGTGGGGGAGGGGCAGAGAGAGAGGGAGACACAGAATCTGAAGCAGGCTCCAGGTTCTGAGCTGTCAGCACAGAGCCTGATGTGGGGCTTGAACTCATGAACCATGAGATCATGACCTGAGCCGAAGTCAGACACTTAACTGACTGAACCACCCAGGCACCCCAGTAATTAGAATTAACCCAAATGTCAGGAGAGAAACCTTTAAATCCTATCATGGCTTACCTAGAGAATTGAGTATAGTAGAGTATTTGGAGAAAATGGATTATATCTATATGAATTGTTCAAAATAACACGTAAAACAGGAAATTTAATAATAAAATATATGACATGATCCATTTTTATTTGCAGATCAAATAAGTTAACACATAACATGAGTTAATAGATGAATAAAAAAAAAAAATCTTATGAGGGGCGCCTGGGTGGCTCAGTCGGTTAAGCGTCTGACTTCAGCTCAGGTCATGATCTCACGGTTTGTGGGTTCAAGCCCTGCGTCAGGCTCTGTGCTGACAGCTTGGAGACTGGAGCCTGCTTCGGATTCTGTGTCTCCTCCTCTCTCTGCCCCTCCCATGCTCATGCTCTGTCTCTGTCTCTCAATAATAAATAAACATTAAAAAAGTAATAATAAAATAAAATAAAATCTTGTGAAATAGTCACCAAATTGTATCTTGTGGATACAAGGTTTATTAACATAATTTGTAATATTTAAACTTTATATGAGAAATTTACATTACTTTTGTAATCATAAAAATTGATTAAACTATATTTGAATAGATGACTACATGATTTTCTGTTACTAATTAATTAGTCTATTACTGATTAACAAATTAATCCCAAATTTAGTAGCTTCAACAACATTTATTCCCTCACAGTTTCTGTGGGTCAGAAATCTAGGAGCAGCTTAGCTGCCTGGTTCAGGCTCAAGGTCTCTCATTAGGTTACAAACTGTTGGCTAGGACTGTTGTCTCTTGGAAGGTTTGATTTGGAGGAGATCTACTTTCAAGGTCACTCATGTGATTGTTGACAAGGTTAATTTCACTGACTTGGCCAAAGATTTCAGTTTCTTGCCTCGTGGGCCTCTAAAATCTTCGTTATGTAATAGCAACTGACTTTTTCCAGAGAAAGTCATCCTAGAGAGAAGGCATACTGAAACCAGAGCAGGTGCCTCTTATACCTTAATTTGGGAAGTGATATACCATCATTTCTGCTATATGCTATTGGTAAATGTACCACATGTTATATTCAATTATTGTAACGATTTATGGGATGTATTAAACTAGACAATCAGGGAGGACATACACAAGGGTGTGAATAACAGGAGACAGAGATCATTGGGTGTCATCCTAGAGACTGCCTGTCAACTTTTTGTCCTGTGTTCTTTCTCTCCATAATATTTATCATCTTCTTATAATTCGAAGGTACAATGGCTAATTTGTACTGTGATCCCTTACTAGAATATGGGTGACATGAGAATAGGAACTTTATCTTTTATCTGTCACTAATATGTAGGAAAATACCTGGCTCACAAGTAAACATAGTTCTGAGTGATTGAATGAATGAAGGGTTAGTAAATCCATATACAACATTTGGTGGGGTTGGTTGGCAGCATGAATTTTAAAAATTTTGTTTAGTAGAGTTCATACTTTCATCTTTTTACTCAATTACTTGTTTTACTCAAAAGCATATATTTTAATAAGAGCTTGCATTTAGCAGAAGTCAGTTCAAAAGCTTCTGTCAGTTCTTTGGAGGGAATTGAAAAAGAAAGATGGAGAAATCTATTCAATTCATGTTAGTAAATAGAAAAATAAGACACTGTGTCATATTGGAAAGATGTCATAGATTATATTGTTGACAAAAAGAATACACACACACGCACACATCATTTCACTATATAAAATTTTTCTGAAAAAATATAGGATATACTTGTAATTATAGTTCAAAAGCTGTTTTTGACAGGGCAAAATAAAACTGTCTTCATATTTATTGGACCATGCATTTTCAGCCAAAGAGCAATTATATTTCTTAATATCACTAAGCACATTATAATGCTGAAAAGAAATATTGGTGAAAATTGTAATTTAAATTACAGTGAAAAACTCTGAAAAGTCAGCATTATTAAAAAACTGCTGAAAATACAAAATCTAAGTAGGTGACTAAACACCTGGTATAGGGGAAGAATAGAATAAAGGGCTAAATAAAGAAGACACTGAGGGCTAAGAATTTAATTCTTCAAAGAATAGACTCTGAAATTATTCCAAGCATTTTTGAAAAAGTGAGAATACATTGGTGTCTAGTGGGAAGAACGTGTTTTATCCAGGTTTACTAAAGAGTAGGTATGCTCCCATTGGATAAACTAGCCGGAGTCTATTCTATTTGATCAGTGTCCATCCATGCCGTACTGCTTCTTAAGTGTTTTAAGTATTACATTTGATATTATCTATTAGTTTATATTTATTGGGAAGGTTAATTTGAGCATATTTTGGTTTATATATTTGATTGACTCTTATATTTGAATTTTTCTTATGTATTTGACCCGTCTTTAAAGACTCAAGCAATATCACTATTTCTTTCCTTTAAATTTAAATCCTTAAAAATTATATACATTGTAATCAAGGCTTTTTTACTTCCACATAATGCATGGCCTCATCGGGACCTTTAAGAGTCAACTTTTAAAAAATGCTTGCTAACTATGGGAATAATTCAGCTTCCCAACCCACAGTGACTCATTCTGTTCTTCTCCAATTGCCATGTCTCTGGACAGTTTTATGATGACCTTCTTAAAGTGCTGATTCTATATACTACCCAACAATGTTCTCTTATTATTATTTTTTTAATGAGAGTTTTAGGCATATTAACTATTAAATGAAAGTGACTTGTAGAAAGTTTGAAAGAAAAAGCTTCAACCAAAGGAGCAAGTTGGTGAGGAAATAATACACTACAGATTCCAGAAGATAAGTGAAGAAAGAAGAAATTTAATTTGGGGTAGAATAAAGGAAGCTTCTACCACTGATATCAATCAATCTATTAATTAGCAATATTAAGGACTTTCTATTCTCAAAGTTCAATCTATGACACTATTTCTGTTCTCATGGAATTTACAGCTCTTTAGTAGTTAAGGCAGATGTTAATAAAATCACAAACATACTACATTGCAACTACAACAGAGTAAGATCTATGAAGATAAATCACACAGTGCCATGAGAGGGGAAAGACCTATTATTGGAGACCAGGAAAAGATTCCCCAAAGAAATTAAACTGTGATAAGAAGGACAAACACATTGAGGAAGGGAAAGTACATCTCAGACAGAGAAAGGAACAGGTAAAAGGCTCGAGGGTGAAGGATGAGGTTCAGTTAAGCAGTTGAAAGAAGGCCAGTGTGGTAGAACCTAGAAATTAAACATAATGTAAAACTGTACTGGGGTTTATTAAATTTTTTTGTTAAAAATGTGAAGTATTTTAAGTTAGGACTTTGATCTGATCAGACTTGCTTTGTAAACCCATTGCCTAGGTAGAAAAGGGCAGGAGTGGATGCAGACTGACAAGTTAACTGAATTGCATGGCAATAACCCACATAGGAGATTATAGTAGCTTGTTCTGAGGAGAAGAATGTGGACATCAAGCAAAGAGGATGGATTTAGAGATTTGTAAGAGATATGATCACTAGAATTACCAATGGATACAGATGACAAGGAGAGAATGTGAAGTGTAAACAATGATTTCTAGTAGTCTGTCTTGAGAAAGTGATTATATGCTAATACTGTTCTGAGTTGAGTACCACTTAAAGAGAATCAGGTTTTCTGGAAGAGAATAAGGAGCTGCTATTCATTTAAGATGAAAATCGATTTTCTCTGAATTATGAAGCATTTCTGCTTCCTGGGATGAGAGGGTGGTGCCACTCAAGTCTGAGGCAACAGGAGATTGGTAATGACTTGGAAGAGAGGATGTAAAGTGCACATTTTTCCACATCCAAATGGAGTTTTACATTGAAAGATTGTTGAAAGCATTTCACCCATAATGGTACTCAAGAGTCCTGGATTTATGTAGCAATAAACATAGAGGCATAGGACTTTTTCTATGTCTTGGTTCAACAGCATGGATTTGGAAGTGTAAGCACGATATGAATTGTTGACTCAGCTAAAAAAAAAATTAAGAAATTTTGGTCTAAAAGCAGAATGCTAGATTTCAATTTCCACATTGACATTAGGGTAATGTCAAGGTGTAAGTGTTGGCTGTAGATATAAGTGAGCTGCACCTATTTTTTTTGACACCGTCTCTGTCTTTTCCCAATTTTGTGATGTTAGGGAAGTGACAAAAACTCTTGGCACTTAGGTTTCCTATTTGTAAAAGGAGGATAATAACAACAGCCCTTTCACAGGCTTGTGTTTGAAATTAATTAATATGTAAAATGTTTAGCAAATATTTAGAATGTAATGAATTCCTCACAAATGTTATTTTTATTATGTGTAAAACAAGAATTTCTTTTTTGCTCTGTATTTTCCCTATGTTATATCTTGAATTCAGAAAACTTTTATATTTACACTTGAATTCAGAAAACTTTTCATTCCTACCTCTTAGCAGAATAACATAATACACTCATTTTAATATATATTTCTTTTGCAAATCTTTCTCTGAAGGAAAAGAGTAATACTGTAATTGTCAACAAATTAGTAGAAATTTCTCAGTTGAACTAGAAATCTAATGACTACAAATAATAAAATTACCGTTTACCTGTTAGAAACACTTCTTTTGTATATTTCCATGTATTCATATTATGGCCTTATAACTGTGCTAGTTTCTTCTTATTATTTTTCTTATAATTATTATTACAAATTAGATGACACTTGACATTTTCTATATTAAAAATTTCTTTTAAAAGTGAGATCACCTCACAGTTCATGGGTTCAAGCCCCGCATTGGGCTCTGTGCTGACCGTTCAGGGCCTGGAGCCTACTTTGGATTCTGTGTCTCCCTCTCTCTCTGCCCCTACCTCACTTGTGCTCTGTCTCTGTCTCTCAAAAATAATAAATAAACGTTAAAAAAAAAAGCAAGATCACAATTAAACTGGCATTAAGTTGTCTCTCACATAACAGGATCCTCTGTAAATAAAAATAAAAGAACTAATCCTGCTGAACAACTTACAACTCATAAATTTCCTGCTACATGTATTATCTTATATAATCATTTTAAGATACTTGGAAGGTAGGCATTAAGCGGAGGGAACACACGACTGGAGACAAGGCATTTCTTTGACATTATATGACCGCTAAGTGGTGAGCACAATGTTCAAATCCAAGTGTCTGTCTGGTTTCACACTTGATTTCATTGTTACTGGATTTGTCTTTATTTCAAGAAGAATTTGAGCTATTTGTAGTGGAAGTTAGATGTAATTTAGACAAAAGAAAATTTATTTCATTTTATAAAATATCTTCTAGTAGCATTCGGGTATCATCAGAAATTCTTTAGGAAAATAAAATGATATGTATTGGAAATACATGACATACATATCCATAGACCTCGTAGTAAATGCAACAGAAATTAAGAAAGTTGCAAATGATATTTTTAGAAGCGCACTTCAGATTCCTGAAGACTAGAAAGTGGTTGTCATAACACACTTATTGGAAAGGCATTACATGATGACAAGTACAGGAACAGAAAATTGGTTAGCTTAACATAAATTATAGAAGAAACTATATTAGAAAACCAAGTACAGAGAATAAATACTCACAAAAACATGCCACATTCTAAAGAAAAAAAACAAAATTGCTTCAGTATTGCTTCAATAACTTATTGTGGTTATTCATTTTAAGACACAGCTTTTGATCACTTGTGAAGTATACACTGACATTTATATTTATATTAGTTTTCTACCTCTAAAACCATGCATTTATTTCCAATACAGCAAATATCGTAATGATTCAAAATCAGAAGTGTATATAGATATCAATACTGATCTTCAAATTAAATACATTAGTATGACTTTGTGCTTGGTCTTCTCACAAATATGTTTGGCCATCCAATTATCTTACAGGGAAATGCAAGATGCATAGGTTAAATATTGCTGTACATACAACCACCCCAAATTCAATGACCTAACATATAAATTACTTATTTTCATGCCTTCGTGGATTTTCAGAGTTTGTTGATACAGGCTATGCTCTGCTTAAAACTGTCAGCCTGGTTACGCTTAGCTAGGATAGGTCTACTTTAGGTGAATTCATCTTGGGGTCTAGGTTGTGGAGGTAACAGCTCCAGGTGTGCTGGATAATTTTAGGTAAACCTGACTGGGCCACAGGGTACCCAGATATTTGGTCAATATTATTATGGGTGTGTCTGTGAAGATGTTTTCAGATAAGATCAATATTTGAATTGACTAGCTAAAGCAAATTGTCTTCCCTAATGTGAATGATTTTCATCCAATCAGCCGGAGGTCTGAACAAAAATATCACTGGTAGATCAGCAGAAACTCCTCTTCCTGACTACCTTGAGCTGAGTCTTAGCTCTTTTCCTGTCTTTGGATTCTAACTGAAACATTGTCTCTTCTTGAATCTCAGGGCTGCAGGCTTCCTGATTGTAGATCTCAGGATTTCTCAGCCTTTATAATCATATGAGCCTATATATATATATATATATATATATATATATATATATATATATTCTATATATCCATCCCCCTATCGGTTGTGTTTCTCTGTAGAGCCCTTATTAATATACCTGGGAGATCTCTTATCAAGAAAACATAAATTTTCTTAAGGTCTCACCTCAGAACTGGCTCACTGCTACTTTCATCTGGATTCTATTAGCCAGAACAATCACATGTCTAAGCCTGAAGTCAGAGGGGAGAAAAGGACACCATGTTCATTATGTGGTCATGGCAAGGTATTTAGCACCCTCGGCAGATTCTAGGCCAAGGGTGGCTGATGGCTCACCAAGACAGAAGAAATGACCTGGAGACAACAATCAAGACATAGATTTACTCGGGGAACTTCTGTACAGTCAGTCCAGGAGCAGCAGACTGGACAAAGCATCCACTGCTGGGGTCTACATGCAGCAAGCTTTTATAGTGTAGCAACTAGCCTAGCAACTATCTGTAATCTTTTCCCTCCTTGCATGACAAGTGTTCTAAGGAGATCAAGGCCTGCCATTTGGACATTCTTTATTACAAAGGACATGCTCTGGGTTGGCAACCCTGGAGTCTCTGACCTTGAATGCTGAACAACATGTTACTCTACATATCCTGCTTGATTGGAATATAGAGGGAGGATGAGATCTGTATATTCTCAAGATAGTGATTAACACGGGCATTCAGGGTTTGACTGCACAAACCAGCCACGCGCCACATATCATACACAAGGGTAAAGATTTGGGGCCATTTATTCATTATACTTCGGTAGAAGTAACATGAGAATCCTCATGAGCTTTGATTTAATATCTTTTTGTTAGTTACTTTGCTAATGAAGATAATAAAACTGATCACCTGTGGAGTACATTTTCTTTACATAAAATTTAAGGATCAGACATACAATTTAGGAAATTACATTGTAAATGTCATTTCTCTCCAGGATTAGAAGCCATTCTAAAAATTGCTCTGATAAAGATATAACTGTAAAATTAAGAGATATTAGCTGCTTTAGAGAATTAGAATCCCTTACATTTGGTTTTGGTTTTAGTAGATATAGTCATTAGACCTGGAGAATTAAATTTTGCACTAACGTTCACTCACTCCAAAACCCTCAAATATACATGAAGGAAAAGCTCCAATATGAAAGGTAAAGACAATGAGAGAGAGAGAGAAAGCAGGAGAGAGAGAGAGACATTGAAAAGGCAAATTTTTTTAAAAATTATAGCTTATATTCTTAAAGAGAGCAAATATACTGCATGTGGAAACAAAGATCATAATATTACATACAAATAAAGGAACAAAAAAGAATAAGAAAGAGATCCTAGGAGTTAAAATATCATGGAGAAATATATAAAATTCAGTATAAGACTAGGAAGATAATTTGAGCAAAATTTCTGAAAATCCAGAAAGTAGGACAACCAAAAAGAGATGAAAAGTAGAAAGTGAGAAAAATTAAGCCATTGATTCAAAATGTCCGATATCCAATATCCAGCTACTAAGATTTGCAGAAGGCAGGAACATAGAAAACAGAAAGGAAGTTACTGTTTAATGAATTATACAAAAATACTGCCTCTCCTCTCTCCCAAATCCCCAAAACAAAAGAATGTGAAATATATATATATGTGTGTGTGTGTGTGTGTGTGTGTGTGTGTGTGTGTGTATACAGACAGAGCGTTGAGTGGGGAAGAGGGGCAGAGGAGGAGAGAGAGAGTCTTAAGAGGTTCCACACTCAGCATGTAACCTGATGCGGGGCTTGATCCCAGGACCCTGATGCTCAGGGTCTGGTTGAGTCTGATGCTCAAGCAACTGAGCCACCCAGGAGGCCCAATAAGGGAATTTTATCAAACTGTAAAAATAATAACCTCTTATGATATTTAAAATGTTTCACAATGTAGAAAATAAAAGAAAAATATTTTGAATAATTTTTATTAAAATAAACCCACATACACCTAACCATGATAAAAAAAAAAAAACATTGATTTGCAATTGGTATAATTATTATGAGTTAATTGGGCTGAAGTTTGTGTGGAAGAAGAGAATGTTAAAAGGCTCTGAGATGAAAGGAAGAAAGTATTATAGTATACTTTAAAAAATGACCATGTTAATGTAGTGAAGACAGTAAAGGTAGATAACTGATGTGAAAAAAAATTGGAAAAGTAGGCAGAGATTGGAAAGGGCAAAGTCTTCTGGGCTTGGTGAGGAGGTTGTCATTAAGTACAGTAGGATGGCATTGGACACTTCTAAGCACTGGGAGGAAATGGTCATATGTGTTAATTATGAAATATGTTTGATTATGATGATTTCCTCAATTTGCACTCTTAGAAAATATTTTTGGTATCTAATTACGGGTCACTGAGAAAATGTATATTTGCTCATGAATCTGATAATGTATCATGAGATTTATGTTACATGTAGATCGAACAGGTGGTAATCTACATCATATAATTTCACAAATAGAAACTGCTAAACTAAAATACATGACTTCATTTATTTATCTATGCCTATAATGTATGTAGCGGGACATGCATATTAATGATATCTTCTTATTCCTCCAATCCCTCCACCCCAATATGACTTAGAAGAGACAATACATTGTTTTCAGTTTACACGAAAGGGCAAAGGAGTATAAAAAGGTTTTAGACTGCTTTATCATGGTCACTTTTGAAAATTAGTTTCTCAAACCCTTCATTTAAAGATCTGTTTCTTGTTTACTTTTCCAGGCTTATCCTCTGCCCTTTTGTCCCTTATACAACAAGGTCTCTAGCTGTGGAGATTCTGTTTGTTTTTTTTTTCTCTTTCACTATAATTTGCATGCCAATTACTCTTTTTATATGGTGAGTAGTGGGGTCAGAAATGAAACATTCTTATTCTATGATTATTTTAGAAATACATGCATATTTTTTGTCAGATACTATGCAATACACCAGGAACAAAAAGATATTAAGGTACAGTTTTGTGTTGGGGAGCCTGGGTTGCTCAGTCAGTTAAGCAATAGACTCTTGATTTATCACCTCAGGTCATGATCCACAGTTCATGGGTTCGAGCCCTGTGTTGGGCTCTGCACTGACAGTGCAGAGCCTGCTTGGGATTCTCTCTTCCATCTCTCTGCTCCTACCCTTCTCACACACACACTCTCTCTCTCTCTCGAAATAAATAAATTTAAAAAAATTTAAGACATTAAAAAATATGATATAGTTTTGTCTTGATTCTAACAGTACTGGTCTATAGCACATGATATGTATTTCTTGACTATTTCTTACTATGCACCAAATAAATACTTTTTGAATAAATTTTAATCTGTTTTCTCTTTAACATTTAAAGTTTAATTTTAAGTAGATAGAACTTTATTCCCAGACAAAAATGCATTAGCTATCTCTTTCTTATCAGAAGATATCTCTATATTAGAAACCACCTTTCTCCCTAGTGTCATACCAACAGCTATGTTACAATACATGGCAAAAAAGACTTTGCAGATGTAATAAAGGTTACTAATCAGTTGACTTTAAGATAGAAAGATTATTTTAGATTATCTAGTAGGCACAGTACAATCACATGAGCCCTTAAAAGCAGAAGAGGAAGTTAGAGTGATGCTGATAAAAGATAAATCAGAGATTTGAAGCACAGAAGGACTCCATCTGCTATTGCTGGCTTGAGTATGGAGGATACTATGTGGAAAGCATGAGGAAATGAATTCTGCCAATAACTAGTCATGTTGGAAAAGGACCTGAAGCACTAGATTGAATTGCAGACCTGCTGACACTCTAATTTCAACCTTGTAATACACTGAGCTATGTATCTACCTATGCTATGCCTGACTTTTGACCTGCTAACACTGTGAGATAATAAATGAGTGTAGTTGTAAGCTGCTATATTTGTAATGTGTTATGCAGTAATAGAAATCTAACAGGGTGTCCAACGCAATGTCCATTACTATTGTGGTTTAGTTACTGAGATGAGACAACACTACAATGTTTCTATTTTTCAATATTTCCATTTGTAATTTAAGTTTTAGTTAACATAAAGTATAATGTTAGTTTCAGGAATATAATTTAGTGATTCATCACTTACAATACCTAGCACTCGTCACAAGTGCCCTCTTTGGGGAGTGCCTGGGTGGTGCAGTTGGTTAAGCGACCGACTTTGGCTCAGGTCATGATCTCACAGTTCGTGAGTTCAAGCCCCACATTGGGTTCTGTGCTGACAGCTCAGATCCTGGAGCCTGCTTTGGATTCTGTGTCTCCCTCTCTCTCTGCCCCTCCCCAACTTGCGTTCTGTCTCTCTCTCAAAATAAATACACATTAAACTGTTTTTTTAAAAAAGAAAGGGTCAGACTTTATGACCCTTAAAAAAAAAAACAAACAAGTGTCCTCCTTAATACTCTTCACCCATTCATCCCATCCCCTATCCACCTTCCTCCATCAATCCTCAGTTTGTTCTCTATGATTAAGAGTCTCTTATGGCTTGCTTCCCCCTCTTCTTTTTTTTCCTTTCCCCTATGTCCATCTGTTTTGTTTCTTAAATTCCACTTATGAATGAAATAAGCTGGTATTTGTCTTTCTCTGACTGACTTATTTCACTTATCATAATATATTCTAGTTCCACACACCTCATTGCAAATGGCAAGATTTCATTCTTTTTGATGGCTGAGTAATGTTCCATTGTATATTTGTACATCTTCTTTATCCATTCATTAGTCAATGGACATTTGGGTTCATTTCATAATTTGACTATTGTTGATAACACTGCTGTAAACATTGGGATGCATGTACTCCTTCAAATCAGCATTTTTGTATCCTTTGGATAAATACCTAGTAGTGCAATTGATGGGTCATAGGGTAGTTCTGTCTTTACCATTTTGAGGAACCTCCATACTGTTTTCCAGAGTGGCTGCACCAGTTTGAATTCCCACCAGAACTGTAATTAAATTTAATTGTATGTTTAATTTAAGGAATTATAATGATGACACTGTATTTACTATTAGTGAAAACATAATTAATGTAAGGGCAGTACACAAATTTGCATCAGTTTCCAAAGAGCCTTTGTGTTCTAATGGAAAAAAACACTGGAAGAGCAACCAAAATATCTGACTTCCAAGTCCAATACTAGCCACGTGGCAATGAGCGAATCTTTTGTTTCTTCTGCAGTTGATCTTTCTTGTATTTCAAATGGGTGTCATACTAGCTCTCTTCTCCTCTCACAGGAATGTGAAATTCTAATGAGATAATATATATACACGTACTTTATAAAGTATAAAACATAACGCAAATGTGACAAAATTATTACTAGATTGCTACTAAGTGAAATACTAATATTTCTTAGTTAATTCTGAATAGTTTCCATAATTCCAGAGTAATTAGGTTTCAGAGGTGGTGTAGCTTCCTCAAAAAGGTAAATAGATTGATGGATGGGTAGGTGGATAGGTAGTTAAAAGTATATGTATTCAGATTTTTCTTAAAAATATTATTTTCTAAGGAAAATTCAAAATATATTTAGAAAACTCCTCTTTCTGAATAAATGATTTTAGAGCGTTAAGATCATTGCAAATGTCTCAACTCACTAAATACCACTGTGTAATTTATATACTTTTTTTAAAAGCAAAGTTGCTCAAGCAGCAAATTCAAAGTGGCAGGACTCTTTATATCATATATGCAGCATTATTAATTTTGCAGCATCTCCAGGAGATGCTAAAAATAGCATCCCATTAAATCACAAATGTACACAGAGTTCTCTAAGGTCTAGGTATTCACAAGTAAAGATGAAGGCATTAAAAAGCTCATTAATATAAATAATAGTGTGAGCAAAACAGATATTTCCTTAAGCAGTACAATTACTAGTCAATAACTCCTTATCAGTTTTCCATTATAATCTCTTTATTGTACTACTTCACTTCTTATCCTTTGATCTAGTAATTCTGTTTCTACACCTTTAGGCCCTTTTGTTATTTTCTGGCAAGAAAACTGATCTAGTAAAGATTGGAAACAATCAATCTACATTTAAGAGTTTCACTAAATCTTTATTAATACTGAATTTAAAAAGTTTAAGGTTTCTTTTTCTTTTTCAGTGGTTATCAAGATATGACTATGATGTGCATTGGTACTCTTTTCTATATTCTGATTGGACTTGTTGAACTTTTATCTGTGGGTTCATAGTTTTCATCTAATTAGGATAGTCATTGGCCATTATTTCTTTAAATAATTTTTCTTCCCTCTTCTGACCATATGCTCTTTGTGCTTCATTCTATTACCATGTCTTCAAGCACACTGATCTTTTCTTTCACAGTATCTAATCTTAATACCATCTAGGGTACGATTTATTTGAAATATTGCTTTACACCCAGAAGTGCTTGGTCTTATTTATTTATTTTTTTTACAAATTTTCATCCCATTGCTATCTTCTATTCCATTCCTCATAATAGTAATATTGTTTATATTCTTGCATATCTGGGGCATACACATTTATAGCTATTTTAAGATACTTATCTGGTAATTCCCTTATCCCTAATCATTTTTGCATCTCTTTCATTTGATTCATTTTTTCTGCTGGCATGAAAAGCCACATTTTTTTCATGCTTTTTTGCATACCTAGTAATTTTGTATTGGATCCTGGACCTTATGAATTTTACATTGTTGGGTGATTCATTTTGTCTTATTTCATTCAAGAGGTTTGGACTTTTCTGGGGCATACTTGCATTCTTGCAGTCAATTTGATCTTTTTGGGACAGCTATTAAACATGATGAAGGTGGTTTCAAAGAAGTCTTTAGTCTACAGCTGAGTTGGCTCAACTTCTGAAGTGATACTATCACCATATGTGAACTATCCCTGAGGCCCCATAAATTTAAATGTATTTCTGCTTTGATATTTTTTCAAATCTAGGATTTGTTTAGATTGCTTGTACTCTAACCACCTCATGGAATTTCACCCCTTCCGCTTACAGACCACTAATAAGGTAAATATTCTAAGAGACCCCTCTTTAGTTCTCTGAAGCGCTCTCTCTCTCTCTCTCTCTCTCTCTCTCTCTCTCTCTCTGCTCTTGACTCCTCTCCAGGATTCTTTCCAGCACAGGTGAGCTTTATCTCCTTTGACTCTGATGTCTGGCTCTTCATCTCACTGAGATTGCTTGTTTGTTTGTTTGTTTTGGTTTCTCTTTTCCTGAATGACAACCTGGAAACTGCCTTCAGAAAATAACCTATGTTAATCATAAGGTTGATTTATTTGTTTCCTTTCTCTCAGGGATCACAGTCCTGTTCTGGTTGTTGTCTAATGTCTGAAACCTGTAGATATATAGACGATAGATGATAGATAGATAGATAGATAGATAGATAGATAGATAGAAGCAGGGTCATTCTCATAGCACTGCATTGACAGAAATGAAAATGCCCTTGAAGCTATGGAAAAAAAAAATGTCCTATTTCTTTTCACTGAAAGAGTCCAGAAATAATGACATATCATGAACATAAGGATATCCAGTACCTAGATCTTTGTTTTAAAATATTATGAATCACCAAAATGAGCCAGTACTCCTTAGAGCATATTTTAAATATGGAAGAGAGAAAGTAGAAAAGATGAACCTGGAAATTCTTGTTACATGAGAAAGTAAAAAATGCTAAAAAATTGATGGAAATATGTCAAATTCTTATAGGTGCCTGAACAGGTCATACGGACATTTGGCAAATACTTTAGGAGTTCAAACGAAACACAGATAAGCCAATGTTTTAGGAGTAAGGGTCTTTCTGAAAATAAAGAGATACATTATTGGAATAATAAAATAAATATACATTCATCCTAACAAAAACCAAAACAAAACCTTTATAGGATAAAAAAGATCCACCAACAATTTAACTGTCATGTAGAAAAATTGAACACTCAGTGAAGATAACAAAATCAAGATTCCCTACAACTTTTCATCTATAATGTTTTGCATATAATTCAATATTTGTTTTAATGTGTATTCACTTTTGAGAGAGAGAGAGGAGAGAGAGAGAGAGAATGCATGGGAGCAAGGGAGGAGAGAGAGAGGAGGACACAGGATCCAAAGCGGGCTCTGTGCTGACAGCAGAAGTCCAATGCGGGACTTGAACTCATGAACCATGAGACCATGACTTGAGAGGAAGTTGGAAGTTTAACTGATTGAGCCACTTAGGTGCCCCAATAATTAAATCTTAATAGACATGTGAAGAAGCAGGGAAGTGTGATCCATAATCAAAAGAGACAATAAGTGAATAGAAAAAAAAAATACTCAGATGGTGGATTTGTTGGAATTAGCAGACAAAGACTTCAAGATAACTACTAGAAATATGTTAAATAATTTACAGTAAATGATGAATAGAATGGTAAATAGGGAATTTCGGGAGAGATATGAAATCTCTTTAAAATGCACCCAGAGTCACCTAGGTGGCTTAGTCAGTTAAGCATCCGACTTCAGCTCAGGTCATGATCTCACAGTCTGTGCTGACAGCTCAGAGCCTGGAGCCTGCTTTAGATTCTGTGGCTCCCTCTCTCTCTGCCCCTCCTCTGCTTGTGCTCTGTCTCTCTCTCTCTCTCAAAAAATAAATAAACATTTAGAAAAAAATTAAATGCAGCCAAAGAAAATCTCAGAACTAAAAAGATTCAATATATAAAGTAATTTATTTTTTATTATATTGTTTAATTTTTAGTTATATTTACTTTTTTGTTTATTTATTTATTTTAGAGGGAGGGAGGGAGAGAGAGGATGTGCTTGCAGCTTAGGAGCAGAGGGAGAGAGACTCTTAAGCAGGTTCCATGTTCAGCATATAGCCTGATGCAGGGCTCAATCTCACAATCCTGGGATCTTGACCTGAACTGAAATCAAGAGTTGGATGCTCAAACAACTGAGCCACCCAGGCACCCCAAAATAAAATTATTGAATGGGACTGATGGCAGATAGAACACTGCGGAGAAAAGAATCAGTATACTTGGAGACCAGTAAAGAGAAACTAAACTGAAGCACAAATTATCTTATCTAATCTGAAGCACAGATAGAAAGAAAAGATTGAAAGAAATAAACAGAACCACAATGACCTAGGGGATAATAAGAAGCCATCTATAATGTGTAATTGGTGTCCTAGAAGGCAGAGAAAAAGTGATTATATATATATATATAATGTTATATATATATATAAGCATATATATATGCATATATATATGCATATATATTATCTATAATATATATATTATATATAATAATATATATAATTATATATATATTATATTTATATTGTATTATAAATATATTATTTTAAAATTATATTATTTTAAATTTATATTTATATTTATATTAAAATTTAAATTTAATTTAAATTAATTAAATTTAAATTTAAATTAATTAAAATAATTAAATTTAAAATTATATTATTTTAAAATTATATTTATATTATATATATTATATATATAATATATATATTATTATATATATGCATATATT
>NC_064810.1:97697411-97700800 GCF_023721935.1 Panthera uncia | reverse complement strand
ATATAAGCACTGCCCTCAAAAAACTCTTTAAAGTATCAACCCACACAGCCAAGAAGAAAGGAAATCCAAAGGTAAACATAGTGAAAACCACTCAGGGTCACAAATAACCAAACTACTCAGTCTAAGATATAAAGAAAACATCTTGAAAGCAACCAGTAAAAAAAAAAGAAGAAAGAGAGAAAAAAGGAAAGAAAAAGAGAAAGAGTGATATATACCATGGAGAAACAATAGGCAGGATAACTAATCTATCAGGAGTAACGGAGGACATAAGGCAATAAAATGACATCTTAAAAGGCTTTAAAAAACAAACTTACTTAGAATTTTAAGGATAATGAATGTATACTTCAAAAAGGAAGGCAAAATAAAGACACGTTCATATGAACAAAACTCAAGAGAATGGGCATTACTGCAAGAACCACCATAGGAAGTGAATCAGGCTGAAGAAAATTGAGTGGGAATAATTCTTACATTATATGTGGAGATGTATGATATTAATTCAAGATAGATGAAAAGTTAAGGAAGCATATTTTACTTCCTAAAATAACCACCATGAAGCTAATTGAAGGAGTTAATAATAACATTCCATATAGAAGATAAAATGGAATACTGAAAACAGTGATTTCAAAAGAAAGCTGCAGGGGGATGGAAACGGGGATTCCCAGCTCAGTGCTTTGCTTTTTTAAGGTGAACTGAACTCTGCTGACCCTGCAGCAGAAAATTACTAAAGAAATAGATGGCTTTTTACAAAAACTGAGGGAGAAGATGAAAATTGGAATGCTAGGCAGGTAGGACTTTGAGAAAGTGTAGGAGCAACTGGGAAATGATGTGTTGAGGAATATGACTATATTTTTCAAGGAAATGGCTTGGTCGCATACAAAGATGGGAAACTCTGTGTAAACAGAATATTCAAGGTCAGCTGGGTGAGGCATTCAACTACTGTGTGAGCTATGTTGCAGAAATTAAACTTCCAAAGAGGGGATACTTTCACTGCAATTCTAAATGGGATGTTAAATGTGTCCTCCTTTGGAGACAGTAACTTGGGATGTTGAATGTCACTGAAAGATCTTTCTTTGAATTGGATGTGGTAGGGCTTCCCAAAGGCATTATTCAACTCTAGCTTCTCAGGGACCAGGTAAGAGCCTGAAAATTAATAAGAAATAGAGCTGCACTTTATTTCTCTGAAAATCTATTAACAGAGGTGTCCACCCAGACCCTCACACAGACTTTGACTTAAGGTGTGGGAGCAGCAGTTGTGGGGACCCTCATTCCCCTCTTTCACATTTGGCAAGTTCTTTGTGAAACTGGAAGTAACCTCGAGGTCCCAGTCTAGAACATCGTGAAAGAGAGTTTTCCAACAAAAGGGTTCACGGGTCACTTTTCAGTAGATGGAAATATTGGGACCCACAAACCTTCCACCGGTTGGTTCTGGGGCTGGGTTCAGTCCACAGGTGGTCTCTACTAAAGGCTCACCTACCTGAATATTCAGCCTAGGGGAACCCTGTGGTCTGCATCCCAGCCCCAACCAGGTGCTTTCAACACAGATAACCCTGGTTTCTTCCAAACCTTCAGGCCACTCAGCCTTGTCTCGCTCAGGATTGGGCTGGAAGAAAACAAGAAGAAATGCCAATTTGTGGAGTTTTCCCCCCTCACACATGTCAATTTATCTCCCACAGGATGGATGTATCCCAGTGATTCCCAGGACACAGCATCCAGTGACTCTTTTCCTCATTGAATTTTGCAAATGACATTGAACTGACCATTCAAAATGAAAAATAACAAAGTGATTTCATTGTTTCCTTAAAAAAAAAAAAAAAAAGAAGTCATTAGGAACAACGGGACAGAGAATGAAAAATGAAAATGATAATGAAAAATAGAAGACAAATAGAACACAAATAGATCAACAATTATGTCAAATAAATGTGGACTAAATGCTCCAAGTAAGAGTCAGAGATTGATGGGGTGCCTGGGTGGCTCGGTTGGTTAAGCATCCGACTTTGGCTCAGGTCATGATCTCACAGTCTGTGGGTTCGAGCCCCACATCGGGCTATGTGCTGACAACTCAGAGCCTGGAGTCTGCCTTGGATTCTGTGCCTCCCTCTCTCTGCCCCTCCCCCACTCTTGCTCGCTCTCTCTCTCTCTCTCTCTCTCTCTCTCTGTCTCCATCAAAAATAAACATTAAAAAATTAAAAAAAAAAGAGTCTGAGATTGTCAAACTAGATAAATAAGCAAGACTCATCTATATGCAAGTTATAAGAGATTAATTTTAGGGAGCCTGGGTAGCTCAGTCAGGTTGAGCATCAGACTCTTGATTTTGGGTCAGGTCATAAACCTAGGGTCATGGGATCAAGCCCCACATCAGGCTCAGCATTGAGCATGGACCCTGCTTAGTATTTTCTCCCTCCCTCCCTCCCTCTCTCTCTCTCTCTCTCTCTCCCTCCCTCTATACCTCTCCCCCTCTCTTCTGCTCATGCATGCTCTCTCTGTCAAAACAAAAAAAAAAAAAAAAAAAAGAGAGAGAGAGATGATTTTTCAACATAGGAAAGTTGAAAGCAAAAACATGGAAAAGTACACTATGTGAAAATAGTATAGTAAAGCTGATATGACTATACTAATATCAGATAAAGACTTCTGGACATAGGGTATTACCAGATATAAGAAATATTCATAATGATAAAAAAGTCAATTTAACAAGAGGATCTGAAATATTAAACCTGTATTCACCCACTAACAGATCTCAACAAAGCACAAAGTAATAACTGTCAGAGCAAAAGGGAAAGCTAGAGAAATCCATCATTATTATTGGACATGCTGTATGTTCTTATTTACATATATTTCTAGAACCCAAAATACTGATCTCATCTGAGGAAAATCTCAATAATGGTTGGTTTTGTTGGGGGTTTGTCTGTAAAGAGCAAGATGTATTGTCTCAGTATGATAAAAAATACTTTTTTTCTTGATTGGGATGGGAGTTTTACAGAAGTACACATTTGCCAAACTCCTTTAGCTATCTACTTAAATCTTTGCACTTTATTGCTTTTAAATTCTATCATAACAAAACCTCAAAGTACTGTCCAGTATTCTACATAATGCCCTTTTGTCATTTACATTTAATATTGGATATTTATATGTATTATTTCCCTGTTAGAGTTCTGCTTATAACACTTTGCCCAATTTTGATCATTAATCAGTATCAATTGAACAAATAAAAATGAACTGTAAATATTGAATCCAACATTTTATTTATTTTTATTTTTTATTTTTTTTTTAAGCTTGGATTTTCACTTGCTTTATCTTTTTTTTTCAATATATGAAGTTTATTGTCAAATTGGTTTCCATACAACACCCAGTGCTCATCGCAAAAGGTGCTCCTCAATACCCATCACCCACCC